>NW_011349573.1:213360-239425 GCF_000735185.1 Notothenia coriiceps | reverse complement strand
ATTAAGATGCCTTTGTCATGTTACAAAATGTTTACACTAGCAGGTAACACATAATATATAATAACTAATGCTGTCAAAATTATCGCGTTAACGGCGGTAATAAATTTTTTGAATTAATTGCGTTAAAATATTTAACGCATTTAACGCATGTGCAGAATGGCCCGCCCCATACATCCCACCAGTGGCAGCGCCAGGGTATGGCTGGGGTAGGCTACAGCCATACCAATAAATGGCTTAGCCCCACCATGAAAAATGATGTTAAAGTAAGCAAAGTAAAGTCCGCCAACTCGCGCGGAGTAAATTGCACAGACAGCAGTTAGTAAGATTGATTTCAGTAGCCGCTTGTCTGGAAATACCAAAGACTAGAAACGGTTTTGAAAACTTTTGTCACATAGTGATCGTCTTCTCAATAGAACATCTTTGATAATGTCTTCTGGCCAATCAGAATCAAGATAACGGCGTAGTGTTGTTGCAGGAAGTCCTGACGGAGAATACTTTTGCTGTAGTACATCTCTATATACATCGATACAACATTACGTGTTGATAGAAATCAACACGTAATGAAATAAGACCCCACGGTTTGATGATCGATAGGTGTGTGGGCTGTCTTTCATTTTGACACGCAGAACAATGTTATAATAAACATACATAGGCCTACATACGTATGTTAAATGGATGTATCCGCCTTCTTTCATTTATCTTTCCATTCCCACAACAATATACATAAAGAAATAGCATATTTTGGACATAGTTTGAATGGTGATTAATTCATTTTTAAGCTGTGATTAATCTGATTAACATTTGTAATCGTTTGACAGCCCTAATAAAAATATGTATATACCTATACCTTTGAGAATGTACATTAGTGCAAGACTGTCCATAGCAGCGTAAAAAAAAAAAAGTGTCTGGTGCTGGATTTGAGTCTGAGTGTGTGTGGTGTTAAAGTCCATGTCCAGTGGGGGCAGAGGGGACTGAGAACATGCAAACAGTTATATGCATATGAACGTATTTTGTTGACGTGTGTGCCGTAAAAGAATGAAAATCGGACTCACTTAGCGCTCCCGGGATGTCTTTGGTTCCTGCGTTGACCTCTGACAGGAACTCTTTGAGGAACTTCAGGCCTCGTCGGAGCCACAGCAGAGCCTCTGTGGCCGAGTTGCGGACCCGGGCGTTGTCCGTCTGAACTTCATGCAGCACGATGGACTGGAGAGTGGGGAAGCTGCCTGGGGCTGAAATCAGCTTCTGGTTGATTTTCTACAGGGTGAAGAGACGGGGTGATAAAGTTACATAGATTCTGAAAATAAATCCTGATTCTACTCTGCTATTGGGAGCGATTTGCATAAAAACGAACTGATACAACTATAAACTATTAGAGAGATATGTCTGATTCTTTACAGAATACAGAACATCTCTTTGTTTACAGAAAATACAGTAGATCGTAAAGTAATGTTGATTCATTCCATCATTCACTAGGTTTTGCATAAGACCTGGAGACATTTAAAACAATGACGTCATCCTTTCTCTTTAGTTTAATAGTGAAATCTGCTGTAAGACAAGGTTCAAGGTTCTTTATTGTCAAACTAACATAGCTACAGAGTAATTATGTCGTTAAAAATCTTAGGTCACAGGCTTCTCCAACAATGCAACATAATAATACAGATAAGCAGACAATATTAAAATATACTATATTAAAAGTAATACAAAGAGAAAAATAGTTTTTAAAAAAGTGAGAAAAACTAAGTGGAATAGTGCAATACGAGTCTATATACAAGTTATTGGAATGATATATTAGATAATAGATAAATAATTACTAAGTAGCAGGTGAATGTTATGAAATTGTTTCAGCAGTTCAGTTGACTACATATCAGTGACATGCACACGTACCTTGATGTTTCCAACAAAATCCATTTTAACTGGTGCAAACACAGTGGATCCCAGCTTGTCTGAGAAGAGAAAATCCATGATCATTTCTTTTGTTTCTTATGAAGTAAATATGCTTAGTTATCTGTCCCATTATTAAGACTGTACAATATTAATTGTCAGTCTTGAAAATGCAGCGGTCTTTTTAAAGCAATGATGAAGAGGGTCGAGCACCAGCTGTGAAGGGAAAATAACTGAGGCTTGTGACACTAGAAGACCTAAGAACCTTAGCAATTCTGAAAGTGGCTGCATGACGTTAATGGCGTCTGGGTCTGTGTCGAGAGATGTCATCAATTTGAAATGTGTGAGCACAGCTGGAGAGCAAAACTGTTCAGATTGAAATGTCGAGTTATTAATACAGATCCTTGATTCACTCCTAAGTAAGTCTGATGGAGCTCTTTTGTCAACCACCTGGAAAATGCCTTCAGAGTTGGTGAAATACAAATGATGTTTTTAAAGTTGAAATCATTATTGTGAGAGACCATGTGAACATATGTTTAGGAGAGTGTAAAATGTGTAATACAGACAAAAAAGGACAACCACATTAACATGTATGAGGTAACCATGAACTTGATAAGATAGACCGTTCGTCCCAAAAGGGTAAATACCACCACTAGAAAACATACAGGTGCAAATGAACAAATTAAGACCATGAAATAATAGGAGGATAAACCCATGAAAGAAAGCTTCCACCTCATTAAATACACACGACGTGAAGGACATGCACAGATGAAAAGACAAAGAAGAAGGAAGGCTTCTTTATAAAGGTTATAAAAAGGTGAAATGTCCACATGTGTAGCGTTATGAGAAAGAGGGGAGAGTAAGAGGAGGAGAGACTGAAAGTGACTGGCCTACCTAATACAGGTACTATTGCATAGCATGAGTCCAAAAACTCTTGTGTAGGGATACCATTGTCGTCGTCCAGTCTTATATCACTAAATCTAAAAAAAAGTAGAACAGATTCAAACAGGAGAATATATTAGAGGGAAGTATGTCATTTCAGTTTTTATTTGATCAAATCAAACAGAATAAAGAGTACAAACTTCAAAACCAAGCCAGAGAAATGATTCACAGTGTCATGCAGTTCAATGCCTGACAATACCTGAGACTATTCCTCTGCCTTTTCTACAACTTTCTTTTTTTTTACAGTTAATGCTCTTAGACTGTCGCACATATTTAAAAAAGACCAACTCCAAAATACTCCCATCCCCCCTCAAGTGAGACAATGTTTTTTTTTTCTCCATTATAATAATGTTTACGTCATAACTGAATATTACAGAATAGATCATAAACACACTAGTCGATTATTCAGTAACACTCGTCAAGGTCTTAAAGAAAGACATTAAAATACGTTTTAAAACACAGAGTGAAACAAAGAAGCTTTACAAACCCAAATATCAGATGAGGGCCTCTCTGTGTCATGTGATCAAGAGAGAACACACTAATATAAAACACTTATAATGACAAATTGAAATGGAATCAGTTCAAACCTGTTAATATAGACCTATTCTGTGCAACACGGTAATACAATATATATTTCCACAAACTAAGTCAATGTGCAGTTTAGTCAAAAGGTGCCTCAAAGACAAAAATACTACATATAGCTCAGATCCCTAACACTGTCATGGTGAAATATCACAGACCATCATACAGTAACAGTTGTACCCTAAAGGATGTGGCCTTCCTGAGTAGCATTTTCATACCTGTGACTCATTGTGCTGAAGAAAGTTTCCACCTGCTCTGTGTCTTCTGGCTCTGCTAAATCTCTCGAGGTCTCGCCTTCACTTTGTGCCTCTTCTTGGTCTGGAACTACTTCCTGTTGGTGCTGAGGCTGGACGGCATCCACTTCCTTGTTGTTGTTGTCCTGCTCTTCTTGAATTTGGTCCACTTTGTGCTTCTGCTCTTGTTTCGTCTCCTCTTGTTCGTCGGATTCATTTTCTTCTGCTGGTTGGTCGTAGTGTTCAATCTCAGGGGCATTCTGGGTAGTGTGTAAAGCAGGATTAACTCCCTGCTCTTGGACTGAGCTGTTGCCGTTGGCAGCATCAATGTCTGAGGGAGAAACAGCAGAGAAGGACAAAAGGGCACGCAGAGTAAGGTTTCAGTCAAGATTTCTATAGCAGCCAGTCTGAATCAGATTTCATCCGAACATTGTAAAAGCAGCACTCTCTCTCATGTGGAATTATTATTTTTAACCACTGGCAGGAAACGCTGACGAAAACCTCAAGCTCATCCTTCATTTGATGTTTTATTTACAATATATTACAAGCTTCAAAAAGCAGCATTACAGTTTGAATTGAGTATAAAAGTAAAGTTTATTTCTAGAGCACATTTGAAAACAGCTTAAGCTTACCAAGTGAAAAGAAAAACGTATTTGAGTGCATCAGTAGTAACATCAGGTGGGTGTGTTAATGTTGTTCAGCTGAGGCTACACCGAACTGTGATTTAGCATTTGTGGAATGCTTTTCAATCCCTTCTCTTGGTTTTGATTTGGGTTTGTTTCCCCATACAGAAAATACCAACACCTCAATTAAAACCATATACATGTTTCTCTTTCATAGCTACTTAATGTCTGATTTTTTATAATATTTTACATACATTTGCCTATCAAGCATTTGCGTATATATTCTGTCTACATTCTCTGGATAATGTGTAAGTCTTAACTGGCACTTTGGCATCACATCCATTCTGAACCAAAGTATGTGTAGGAGCCATGAAACGTGTTTAGTAATCCTTTATGTTTTAATATAAGATATTTGTTTGATCTCTATTGATTGGTTAGCTTGGGTCACATGGATATGGGCGGCACTCATTATAATCCTGTTCACCTGCGTGAGGTGTGGGTGGAAGAGAGGGTGACACAGGGCCGTTGTACTTTTTTGTTGACCGCCAGTTGAAATTATTGCTTCGATTAATATAACAATGTACATGTCCAAGGATCCCAGTTTTCATTAAAGTACATTATTTTGCAACAGAGTTTTTGATTTCAACAAGTACTTTTTTGTAGCGTGTCACACAATATCAAACAGGCCCGGCCTCAGCCTCTCAGCGACTTTGTTTGTTTCCTGCTGTCGATATAGTAGGCTTGTTTGAGACAAGCGAGACCTGCGCAGACCTGCGCAATTTCGATCAACGTCTTGCTCGTGCGTTGCATGATGGTTAGTCATTTTGTCCGACTTGCTCTGGAGGCTCGCTCACATGAGACCTTGAAATCTCGCGGGACAAAGACGCCCGCCGCCTTGAGAGGGAGGCGCGGCGAGGCGGCGCAGTTCCTCTCCACGGGCTGCGGAGGCGAAATGCTTGATGGGAAACGACTCGCTGGTATCTCGAGCTGAGCGCTCATTGGTGGGTTTTACCCCGTGCTGCTGATGAAACTCTCCAATTGGCTCGGCAAAAGTTGTTGGGTGTCAGTTTTACGTCGCCACTTCCATTCACATTTTTCATCATTGTTCCACAATGTTTATCATCATGAAATTAATATCTATATATTATACTATACTTGCACTGCTTACCGTTTTCATACTTTATATATCTTAGCATATTCATACACACTGTTCATACTGCTCACAGGCTGCTGTGTATATCTAGTGTATTCATACCCCTCACTGTTTATTCATCATTCAATTCATTCTATCTTTTATTCTGTAGATTGTGTACATTACTTTTCACTTTACTGCTTGTTGCACTCCTGGTTAGAAGCTAAACTGCTTTTCTTTGTCTCAGTACCTGTAATATGTGCAATAACAATAAAGTTGAATCTAATCTTGAGCAGGAACAAATGTATTTACTTAGTACATATCTGACATTAACGATTATGTGTGCATTCTTTATAAATGCAAACCGAGTCAAGCCGACTCCGGAGGTGGCGGTATGCACCTTAAAGTGGTTTGCAATCCGCCAAAAAACCGAGAGAAGAAGAAGAAGAAGAAGAAGTAGAAGAAGAAGAAGAAGCCGACTCGGAGCTGTCCGACTTCAGGCGAGCTTTTTGAGACCTCCCCCGGCTGCGATCGGCTATTCTCGTCTACTTTCGAGGCGAGCCGCAACGCGTCTCAAACAAGCCTACTATGTTTTAAAAGAGTTAGTCTGCAAGTAAGTTCCAACAAACTTTAAAAATAAAGGAAATCCCTACAGGAGACATCATCTGTAAACTTCAAATGTATTTTACTTGTTGAATAATGAATTTGCATAGCATATATATTATGGATAATCCAACATCGTAAATAGGGAAAGTCTTAGGTCTTCTATTCCATCGAGGCAGAGGCTTGCCCTGAATAAAAGCTGTTACTGCTAAGGGAAATGCAATAAAGTAACTGGGGCATCCATCACTGTCAGCTCACTAAAGGCAATCATGTATCCACTTCAGTTCAGATGATGAACACACAACAACCATGCCATGTTTGATCTGTGCAGGCTTTTCTTTATGGAATGCAGGAATGGTTTCAGTTCAGGGAATGCCACAGCACGAGCAGAGAGTTGTTGGGAAAGCTAACATACCTGAAGGGGAAGAATGTTGTCCTGGTCCGTCTGGCTCTGCTGGTCCCTCTGCTCCAGAGTCAAGGCTCTGGTTGTCCTGTGGTACCGCTTCTCCTGAAGTTTCAGACAAATCTCTCCATCTGCAATAAATGTGTGTGTGGTGTGAGTGTTATTTATAAAAAAATAAAAAATAAAAAGGCATGCACTTATTTTGGGCAAATATAATTGCCAATTGTGTCATAATCATCATTAAAAAAGGACAAAATATTATAACACCATAAAAGGGTTTTTCGTTTCAGCCTCATTTTGTTGAGTGGGACTTTAACACACATGTGACAGTTAATGAGAGAGGGATAAGCAGTGTAAGCAATATAAATACATAATGACATAAAAAAAGACAACCTACTTTTCTCCAAGATTCTGATTTAAATGATTGACAGGTTTGATCTGTTGAAGGAACAAGACAGAAGGCAGTTTAAACAAGCCAATTAGACGTTAATTGGTTATGAGTTGACATTGTAGTGGTGAAAAATGTTTTACCTTCTGAGGTTTGATGGCTGCTACCGGAGGAGATCCTGGTGGACTGTGTGTTCGCATATCTGTACTGAACGTACGGTTTGCTATATGCATACATTCCTCAAGAGTCTTAAGGAAAGTTGTGCATGTAGACTTCACCATGTTCCCAGTGTCTATTTCTGTCTGAAAAGAGCACACACATACAAATAGATGAGTATACAATTTAGTAAAATGTTTGAAAGAAGCATACTTGTATTAAATGTGGGGTCCTGTCTGGTCTATCAGTAAGCACAAAACAATCTGATGTCTTCTAGTGGCCTGCCCTGCCCTATACACTGCAGTTTCACACCAACAGCAGCTACTCTTATTTCGTTGGCTCATCCAAACCTTAACCTTACCTCTGCTGTGTCTCCTAGCTCATCATTCTCCTTGATCTTGTTTACTTGTTGTAGAAGAAGGTCACAGTACAATCTGAGTTCTGACATCTTAGTTTTCAGTGCATCTGTATTCTCATGGAGCTCTGTAAGAATGACAGCCATGTTAATGATAAAATACTAGCTGTGGAAATGCAATCCATGCAATGTCCGTTTGGGATGATGAGACATTCAAATACCTTTTTCTCTCTTTGTTCGGTTATCTGTAAGGCAAGCTTTGGCTGTTCCCAATGCCACCAGCCACTTCTGCCTCTCTGCTGCATTGATGGCTCTGAGGTAAAAGTACTGCTCTCCTGGTATAGTCAGGTCAACTCGTGTAGAGTCCGAGGGATTCACTGAAACAAACAGGGAGACATGTCAGGACTATATCCAAAAGGCATAAGCAAGTTACACTCTTGAGGAATGAACCACAAGACAGTAGTGAGCAAAACTAACCTTGGATTTCACAAACTGAAATTTTAATGCTGCC
The DNA here is from genome assembly GCF_000735185.1 of Notothenia coriiceps. NCBI lineage: Eukaryota > Metazoa > Chordata > Actinopteri > Perciformes > Nototheniidae > Notothenia > Notothenia coriiceps. The sequence continues at coordinate 231,616 of NW_011349573.1, read as the reverse complement.
CTTGCAACCTTTCAAGGCATCTTCTTGAGAGTCATAGTAAGACAAGGTTCCCCCATCGAGTACAAACCAACGAGGTTGCCAGCCTGAAAAAAAGTAATTCATATTTTTCAGATATATGCAACGTTGCGTTTTTACAAGTTTTTATAGGGGGTTCACTTTTCAAAAGTAGAGATCAATTAGTATAAATCAAAATAAACATTGTGCTCTAGGTTCATGAACAAAGAACATAGTTAACCCTTAGGTTATGTTAGCAGCAGCTAATCAGTTGTTAAAATTACATTATATTGACAGAGACAGGGACCTAAATTAGATAGCGTTCCTGTAAGACTACATTAATAAGGTTACATTCTTATTTGTTAATCGACTAACTAAGCAACGTCAAAGAAAAGCGTTAGTTAATTTAATGTGGTGGATAATCTCCGACAGTTAAACCCATGGTAGCTAACGTTAGCTTGCCTGTAAACGTTATCTCCAACTCAACACAAGTGACGTTGTCATGCTAGCTAGCGTCCTTAAAACGAGCACAAAAAACCAAAACACCCAACGTCTGCGGGATAAACTCACCACTTATGTAATTGGTCCATTTATGCAGCATTCCTTCCATATTTAATTGTGTGTTTAGCCGTTCATTACTTGTTTATCATAACAAGATATGATGCACAGCTGATTGCAGCGACTCCATCGGGCCCCGAGAGTGATTTGTGGAGTAGCGTCCGAGGCTTTGAATGTCAGCTACGTAGATAAAAGTACGTAAACTATTTCGCGAATCGAGCTCTAAGCTCTTTTAAGAGGAGCTAACGACGTTCCTCCCATTTACATCAGATGGATTTAATACTGTGGGTGAGGTTTGTGGCAATTGACATAAAGAAAAACCAATAGAATGAGAGAACACATATAAAGGGCGGGGCTTCTGAAATATTCTATCCAATTGTAGAGGGAGGAGGCCAGACAAGCTGAACAACAGTGGCTGCCTTCATGCAGAAGTTGGCTGCCACGTAGTTGGCATTCCCATGTATTTATTTTTGTAACTTCATTTTATGGAAAGGTTTAAATTAGCTTTTTGTACATTTTTCTAGTTAGTTAGCTATTTTCTTTCAAAAATGTTTCTTTTTTCTGTGTGTTTGATTTTTCCCTCACTATTTGTTTTTGTAACCGGAGGAAAACTGCCTGAGCCAGAAGTGAAAATTGAAGTTTTATATAAACCCTTCATGTGTTACCGTAAGTCAAAATATGGAGACATGCTTCTTGTCCACCACGAGGGATACTTGGAGAGTAATGGCACACTGTTCTTTTCCAGGTAGGCTAATCTATTGCTGTAAAGTGTCATAATGCTGCATGAATTGTAATGCAATTGTGTTAGACAAGGAAAAGTTACTGCTGGCAAAAGCTGTACAAATCTAAATATGTATCTAGACTACACTATGCTGCAGCCCAAAACTCAGCATGTGTGACCCTGTCCATTGAGACTTTAACAATTAATGCTTGACTCTTTAAAGTTAGGGGCCAGCCATGGACTGTTATTGTACATATCTGTGTTATCAATGTTGTATGTAGTTCAAGGATTCAAGGCTTTTATTGTCATTTCAGTGGACTTTTCTTTCTCTAAATGAAATGTGATGGATCTTTGTCACTCTTGGCAGCCGGGAACATGGGGATACCAATCCAGTGTGGTTCACTCTTGGGATTCGAGAGGTGATAAAGGGTTGGGATAAGGGCCTGAAGGACATGTGTGCAGGAGAGCGCAGAAAACTGACAGTCCCTTCATCTCTGGCATATGGCAAGGAAGGAAAAGGTATCAGACACAAACACACAAAAACATGCTTGAGAGGGTCTGTGGATTCAAAGCCCCCCTCTGTTCCACTATAAAACACCTTGTGCTTCTTTAAAAATTAATCCTTTTCTTGGTTACAGGCAAGATTCCTCCAGGCAGTACACTCATTTTTGACATTGAGCTTATGGAGATTCGAAATGGTCCCAGGTCACACGATTCTTTCCGAGAGATGGATCTAAATGATGATTGGAAGCTCTGCAGAGAAGAGGTGTGTTTTCTTTTCACAGAATATATAGATATATTTATATTGCTTGTGTTTTATTATTGTTATACTGTCTGCTTTGCAGGTGAGAGAGTACCTGAGGAAAGAATTTGAAAAGCATGGATACTCCCCAAATGATACAAATCATGAAGTGATGGTGGATGACATCTTCAAAAATGAAGATGAAGATGAAGATGGTTTTATATCTGCGAGGGAATTCACTTACCAACACGATGAGCTCTAAAGGACTGATATCATCTAACTTACTGCCAATGCTGTCTATTGTTCCTTTGTAATTGTTATCAAAAACTTGGGCCGACAATTTTGCCCTGTTACAGAAAACAGTGTTTGATTCATGAACATCCTCAAAAAAAGTTTGTTTTTTTACACTCCAATTTAACAGTATTGTTTCACATTTCATGGAAACAGAAATCCATCATTTAATTTATATCTCCATTCTGCACTGACATCTCCACATAATGCATTTAAGTTACAGTATTGGATTCATTGTTATTGTAAGGGATTTGGATTTGATTAAATAAACAGGTTTGAATTAAACCGAGCTATATTTTATTTGAATCCTTACAATACATGTGCTGATAACTGAACATATGCAGTCAGCCTTGGTGATGTGACACTGGAAGGTGGTACTTTTTCTGTGTATGTCTTCATAAATCACTAGAGGGCACTCTTGTCCTATTTTTTGTGTCATAGTACAAACCTTGATTAAAACTCAAAACAGGAATTGTGTACTGTCAGGGGACCCTCTTTCAGTCTCTAGATGTCACACTGTTTCTGGCAGATCAAAAGAAGATTACAGTTATATACTGTTTCATGCCTTGAGGGAATGGTGGAGAGGGATGCTCTGGGCTTATATAGAAATGTTTCAGTCACTTGCAGTAATGACTATTTATTTTTCTTTTCGGACCATGTACAACAGTAAGGATTTAGCAACAATCACATTGCCTCAATGGCACACAGAATGTAGTCCCTACATTTGCAGGGAAAAGACAACTACTTAAAACAGTAATGAAATTACAAAATTGTCTTGCTGAAACCAGAGGATACATTTGTTTTGTATTGATAATCTTTCAGAAAAAAAAGTTTTAACAGGAGAGGGAAAAACCCTGTTGTACTCATAGCTCTGTCAAATTACGTAAAATATCCCACAAGCCAACAAAGAACTGTTGTGCATCCACAGGAAGCACACTGTTTCAAAGGTTAAAGTAGCTATAGTGAGATGTGTGTTTGTAGTCAGGACAGTTCTGTTCTCCACCTTAAACCATACAAATCAAAGCTTTGAAAGATTTTGGTTTAATTAATCTTGACAGTTGATTGAAGCTAAAGTTAAATTTAAAAAAAGGTAATATTCTCTGATGATGCAGTTGGAATTTAAGAGAATACAACCTCTTTTTCACATAACTATAGGTTACTTACGTAACACCAGTTCTCAGAGTAACGTGAAGTGAGATGTCTCACTATGGGATGCGCCTCAACGCGTACGCTGGCATCGCCGTTCGATGAATTTCCCACCCACCTAAGGACTGCAGTCTGCGAGTTCTAGTGGTGCGGTTAGTCCTAACGCGCATTACTCTAACTGGGAGCGANCTCATGAGTGAGGCAGAAAATAATAGTTTTAACATGCCAAAAAGCTGCTGTGTCGTTTATTGCACCTCAAACATTAAAATAAATCCAGAGTTACGTGTTAAACACGTAACTCTGGATTTATTTTAATGTTTGAGGTGCAATAAACGACACAGCAGCTTTTTGGCATGTTAAAACTATTATTTTCTGCCTCACTCATGAGAGTAACAGCTGGCGAAATGACAGCCTCACCTACTGATTTCAAATGTGTGCTCTAAAATGATATTTATAAATGACTATCATCATTATTATAAGCAAGACAATAAATGGCAAATATATGTAGAAAATAAACGTATTTAAGATACGTTCATAAGAAACGTAACGTGGGAGAAAATACGTTTCTTATGAACGTAATTGAGAATGCAGTTTAGTTCTGTGGGAACATAATTTTTAGGAGACAGGGTTTCACAGGATAGGTATTCGGTATTTCCAGACAAGTGGCTACGGAAATCAATCTTACTAACTGCTGCTAACCGTGTAATTCCCCAGCCATACCCTGGCGCTGCCACTGGTGGGATGTACGGGGCGGGCCATTCTGCACATGCGTTAAATGCGTTAAATATTTTAACGCAATTAATTAAAAAAATGAATTACCGCCGTTAACGCGATAATAACAGCATTAATTATTATATAAGTTCAAAGAAGACCATATTGAAAAGCCTTACTGTGTTTCATTATTATTATTAGTATTATTATTATTATTATTATTATTATTATTAGTAGTATTAGTATTAACATCATCATTATTATTATTATTATTTATTATTATTATAGCATTATTATGAATATTTTATTATTATTATCATTATTACTTGTATTATTAACATCATTATTATTATTATTATTCATTAATAATTACAAGTCATCCATTTAAAATGTTAATTAAAGTATTTGTTTGAAAACAAACTTAAGTGCCAATATGTGGGATGTCTACTGATACCAGATGTTGTTGCAGAAACAAGCTGAATGATGTGCACATGCTTTGTTGCTATATAGTAATAACTTATTAACCTTGTGGGTAAAGGGTATTTTCTCTGTGCCGGCTCATTAGTCAGCTCTCTATGGTGACATACGGTGGCTTTCATCAGGGGGGAGGGTCTGTTTAAAAGGATTAGGTTATTGGATATGGGCGTGTCACATGCAGCGTTCTGAAGTGCAGAGCGATGCATGCGTCGGATCACGTGGGTCCATCAAATTGGAATGATTTATAGTCCAGTATTAGCATATTCTGTGTGTTGTGCAGACACAGTAATAAGGCCAAGGCTCAGTCCAAATGACTGACAGCAATGGTTTAAGAGGACCAGGCTTTTGATTGCTTATACAATTTCTGAAAATGTCACATGATTTGATTCACATTTTAGAGAGAGCCTCTCCGTAGTAATAACATTGCATTTAAACACTAAGCTAATGACCTTAAATGGTTACAGTAGGACATTTGCGAGCTTTTGTCGCATTCTTCATTCGAGCGTTAACAATGAGTTAAAAATGTAGAAATGGATTCATCCAATTTTACAACCACACAGCAGCGCCGTTATGTAGACGTGACTCATTTTCAATTCCCACTCACCGCAGCCAAATCAGAGGATTGCTCTTCTCTTTTGTCTTGGCAACGTGGGTCCTATAGATGATCAGCGCTTTCATATGTTAACATATCGCTTTTGGATTAGGCTCCTGGCAGTGTTTTAACGTGAGGACATTCTCTCCCATTTTGAAAACATGAAGGGACCTGGGGAATTAGAGCACTGAGCGGTGGAACGAATGCATCACAACGCAACAATAAATCTTCTCTCACTGGATACATTTCATACTTGAGCATGTTATAACAATTCAATCCCAGTCACTATGGTCTCTCATGATGTTATTGTCTCAAAACAAGAACTGATAGTGTGTCCATTAATGTTAAGCATGAACGCTGCTGTCCTCAGACAACATCTAGAAATGATCTTTCCACTGTGATCGCAATTTCTTATACCATTCTGTCACTGTGTTAGTAATCTTATTTAGAGATGAAATGATGGGTTTCAAAGTCATCTATGGAACTTTGGGATTATATTCACACACTACAGGAAGGGGTCAACCCCAAAAATCCCCCTTTTAATGATATATTGAGTTAACAAAGCCGTTTTTGAGCTTTTATTGTATCCTATACTTACCCACTTTCTGTTGTAGCTATTCAGCTGTGAGTTTATGGCGTGCCTCTCATATGGCATCAGTAATATAGGGACTGTCAGTCAGTGTGTTCAGAGATGTGTCTGCCAGCTGTCACAGGTGTTATTGCACTAGGCAAAGCCTCACAGTGCAGGCAGTGTATTCATAACAGACCCACATCAGCCAGAGAACACACACTGCTGCACACACACTTAGAAGCCAATGTGTTATCATCAAGCAAACCTCTGTTGATGATTCCCAGCAAATTAAATGTGGGTTATTCCTGTATTTGTTTTATGGATTTCCAATGTAACAGAGTACATTTTCCATGACATTACCGCTGGTCCTCTTGTCTCATCTTTGTGTATTCGCTCAGCTGCACTCAAGGTTTCAGAGGGCATTGTCTTACGCAAACACACACACACACACACACACACACACACACACACACACACACACACACACACACACACACACACACACACACACACACACACACAGACACACACACAGACAGACAGACATATAGCTCCTCTGAGACTCGTTGCACTGACAGGAACTTAATGCGCCTCCAATCTGTATGTAAAAGCAGGCCAAGGTGACACACATGTACACAATAAACATTCAGAGCATGTATGCCTGTCTCTTTCGCTCACACACACACACACACACACACACACACACACACACACACACACACACACACACACACACACACACACACACACATCCACATGCATTAAGGATATGATGTGGCACCACTCATGCCACATACTGTACATGAGTGGAAGGGTGCAGATGAACAGTGATGTGTGTCGAATCGAGGGTTTTCATACGATGAGACATCAGAGTAAAAGCCGGTATGGCTAACATGAAAAGGGAGTAGATGTTTTGGAAATAATAACATAAATGTTATTTTTAAAACAGCAAGGGTAGAAAATTGTAACATTTTGTAGTGCACTGTAAGTGAGCGGGTATCATTGTTTCAGTGCCAGAGCCACCACTCACCTCATGCTCACCTCAATCTCATGAAGTTTAATCACTGCCAGCTCTCTGCAGACTTTTAAAGTCACTGATCTCTCCATCCAGCCTCTCTTCATAATGTAGCATGATTTCCTCCGTTGCTTTGTCCTCTATGCTCAACTGCAGCATAAATTAGCAGGGCAAACTGATTTGATGGATGTCTCTTTCGGCTTTGATACAATCACATGCAGGTTTTAACGCTTCTGTAGGGGTGCGTAGCAACTTCACGCTAATCATCTTTGCTGTATCAAAAGCTATTAAGTGTGGGGTCTCCAGCCATTCTACATTTTATTAATTCAGTTTCAGGAGACCGAAGCTGTGAAAAAGGAGCATTGTTCTTGGCCCATAATGTGACTTCTGGTCAAACCAATGCCCAAACAGAGACCCATATCCTCAGTGTATCGATCTGTTTGCAGTGTGCTGGGAGTACAGAGTCAAATTAAGGACAGATGTAGCAGTGCAGGGAGAATCCCACTTCTTTGGCAGGTAGTTAATGTTTCACCTTTAACCCCGTTCACCGCTGTTGGGAAGCTGCCACAGTCCCGGGCTTATTAATGGGTTTCCTGCATGCCCTGCAAAGCGTGGGCTGTCACCAGCAGAGGACAAAGAGAGGATAACATAGGAGTACATCTGTATGTGTGTGTGTGTGTGTGTGTGTGTGTGTGTGTGTGTGTGTGTGTGTGTGTGTGTGTGTGTGTGTGTGTGTGTGTGTGTGTGTGTGTGTGTGTGTGTGTCCATTTGTTTATGGAGGACTGGACCTCACCTGGTACCTTTGCACACCAACAACCAGGGTTGGGAAGGATACTTAAAAAATGGATTCAGGTACAATTACTAGTTACCTCCCAGCAACACACACACTTTGAAAAGCACTTCCTCTCCGCTCCCGACTGCAGCCATGTTGCCTGTGTTAGTATTGGTCGGCAGGAGTGTCTGGTGATCTCTCAGGGAAGTGACAGTCAGAATAGGCCGTCTGGAACACTCTGTCATTCAGATCGAGTCAGGACCTGTCCAATTGATCCAGCCCAGCTGTCAGAGCCAATGAGAGACGATAGACTAAGGAGCAGCATGGATGGTTTGGGCTGCCAGCGGTTATGGATGATGTATAATATAAGTTTGGAGTTATAAGATACCTGGCAGAAGACAATCAGTTAGCTGTGGCTCTGTGGAATAGCTTCACGAGAAGGGCTATAACAAAGATGCCCTGATAGATGTTAATCAGTGGTGGTTCTTCCAAATGAGGCCCATATGGATGGGGTTTTGAAGTCTCAATGAAATTAAAAGTGGCTTTTTCATCTAGTTACCTGAACAAAGGTATTCTCCACCCTCAACTTCTGGCATCTGGCTCATTGGGTCTGGATAATTAGGATGAATTCTCTTTGAATATTTTGGAATCTCCAGGTGTTGCACAAAACAATGCAGGGGAGTCGGTGGGAGAGGAACTCCCTCTTGAGGGAACTTTGGGATTTTAGCATTTGCAGACCATTTAAATAAAACCTATATAAAACACAGGGAAGGGAAAACCCTAAAAAGCATAATAGGGCCTCTTAAAGACTTTTCTTTGTTCTAGATGGAAATTCAGGGGATCACCAAAGTCTTTAGGGTATCCTTCGTAAGAGCCATAAATGTCTGTATCATGTTTTGCTCCAATCCATCGTTTGGCTGTGGATATATTTTAATGCATATTTGAACATTTAAAAAAGGGGAATTAAAGTAAAATTCACAGGATCAAGAAAGATCAGTGGAGAGTTCTGTTGACTGGGGGAAATTCATCCGAGATTTGTGGAGATTTTCAGTCCGGACCTCTGTTTAACACCATATCCTTAGACTACTAGTGCACTAAGGTGTTGTTAAACATTATCCAAGAAAGTAGTGCAGCACAGATACATTACAGCAATGACTGAAGGACTTTTCACAAACTTCTTCTAGAGGTTGTGAGAGAGTTGGTGCTCGATCTAATGCAGTAGTTATTCACAGTGCCCAGGTGGGGTTTTCTTTAATTGTGTGATATGGATTTAAAGCTGCTTCATTCACGGTCTTGAGGTTATTGATGATGCTCCCCTATATTCTTTACACCTGTATAGAGAGCCTGCTCTGTCAACACAGCCTTTGGACAGCCTTTTAGTTGGCTCTATGTGGGTTAGTGGAGGCGCTTTTCCAGCAGCCATTGTTCGGTGATGTATGGGCTGCTGTTTGGGTTTAGTCCACCTTTCACACTGTGCTTTATTCAGCCCTATGATGCAGCACTGTGAACTTAGCCAGATATTCAGTGTGGATGTCTGATGTTACAATGGCGTGAGTGTGCAAATTCTGGTGCCTCTGCTGGATGGTAAAAAACATCCATCTATTCTACTGAAGCAAATAAATGGGAAAAAAGTATATTTAAAATACTGATTTGTTTACATCCTTTGAATCGATTATTCTTTTCATAGGTGCAAAAACATCTCTTTTTTTGTTTCATTTCAGTTGTTGTATTGAAAGTCCTGTGCATGGCATTATAATTCATCCATAGCCATCTGTGAACGTCCACTATTTAAGTGGAAGGCTTTTTTGTGCATTTGTGCAGTGCTTCATTCGGACATTTTAATCAGCCTATATAGTATAGATATTCAGCTGTGAGTGAGCAATTCAGTTCCCTACCATTGATCGGAGCTTAACATAATATGGAAAAAACCAGAAGCACTTATTGACTTGTGATATCAATGTGGGGAAGACACAACCTTGACTTATTCCAAGTTAAAGATTTCTGACTCACTTTTTTTGCATGTAGTTAAAATTCTTCGTATTTCTTTCATTTTCAGGCAAATCATTGAGAAATGGCAGAAAAAACGTATTTATTGTTTTAACTCATACAATATTGGTATATTCCAGATATATATTTAAGTTTTCAATAACTGTAAAAGGATATTGGATATTTTCATGGGCCAAATCAAAAACTAAATATTTTAGTATGCTGAATGGATACATGTTTTTATGAAATTGCACATTTCAGACTCCGATCCTACAGCATACCCGTTTTGATGTATGTTGGTCACTCTTTTGAAGAATAGGAATACAAATGTAATCCACGATAGGCCTATATTATGGCATTATGCTCTCAGCCAATTACAATGCATGGCCTTCACGCTGGTTCTGATTGGACATTTGTCCCATGCTTGATTCCATTTGATTAAGCCGAGCTAAAATGGCTCCTGGCTAGAATGATCATCCTGAACAATTCACCAGAAGGCCAAATGTGACCAACCTTAGTTTATTTATTTCCAGGGTTTTATGTTATTCTTAGACAAACATTTACACCCAGGTTAAATACATTATTTCCACATCTCAACTGAGGGATTTTTTTTTCGGTCACATGCTCAGCGCCAACCTCTTGGCTCTCCTGAGCAGAGCAAGTCATCAAACAAGATGCCAAACCATCGCTATCTGATAGCGAGGACACTGACCTTCTGTTCCTCATATCTGATGGTGGTTTTTATCTGCCAGACAAATGTCAGAAATACCATTCCCCAAGCACAATCACTTTGGCACCAAAGCCAACTTTTCCTCCCCCCTCCCTGACGCCTCCCTGCTTCCCCTCTCTTCCTGCTGAACTGAACGGTGGAGCAAGACAACTGCAATACCACAGCTATCAGCCAGGGGTATATTAGAGAGGACTCACCTCTTGCCTGTGTCATAACAGTGAGCGTATAATACTAATTGAAAGATCAAGTGGCCAAAAAGCAAGTAAACATAACAACAAACCTAAATTGTTTGATTAACTATGACCAGTTTACATATTTTCACCAATATGGCCTCTACACTCAATGCAACAGCCCTCTCCAACAGACACATTGTTAGTAAGAAAAGGTTTTGCATTTGATATGCAGAGCAGTATGGCTGCTCATACATTACCCCCCACAGGGCCCAGGGACCAATGAATAAGGTCATGACAGAGTTAGAATACAATGGAGACAAATCGTTTGTTCTTGTTATGAAATCAGGTTGCTAGCATAACGATGAGTGGGGGATGTCGTGGAATGGGAAATGAGTTCCCTGAAGGCATCAACTACACAAATGCATTTGCACACAAGAGGTGCTTCAGTCAGCTTGAGATTAACAAGCAGGAGATCTCAGTATTGTTGGAAAATATATTCGTTTTTTGCAGGATTATGCAATGAGATTATTGATTTTGCGGATGTATATGTATACTGCAGTGTATTTTTATAACCAAAGTTTTAACGGTGGGGTTTTAGGACTCCTTGGGGTCCTTTAAGAGCTTCAAGAGGGTCTTCACTGGAAATGTAATTACTCTTTAAGGTCTTTTCATGAATGCTAGCCCTAATGTACTCCTCTCGTGTTTTACCATGTCATTTAAGTCACTAAAGTAAGCATCCATTTGAAATAAAAACCTGCCGATGTTTGGAAAAACTCAGACATCCCTCGTCTCACCATCTAGTTAAATAAATATGATCTTGTCTTGGCTGCAATTTAAACCAAACAAGTCATCTTCGTTCAAAATTGTGAATCAATTCCTATTCCTACAATGCAGAGATACTGCTTGTCTTTATCCATGTTTATCCTTCCGTATCCATATGTGTGAATGCGAGTGTGTGCCTGCCTCATACTAGCACAGACAGGTGCAGGCATGAGTTTTTTCCCAGCATGGCAAAACTTCATTATCTGCAGAGGTGGTGTGTTTTCCTCCCTGAGACATTGTGTACTACAAGACAAGAGAGAAGCAGGCAGCAATGGAAGCAGGGACAGAGACAAACCACAAGCAGAGGGAGGTAAAGAGAAAGGGGGGTGGATGGCGGGAGTCGGTTGTTCCAGCATGGCAGACAAGTGCCACACTCGTAGACAGAGGCTAAGTAGGAGCAAGTTGGCCCACAGTCAGATTTGGGCAGCCGGGGTGCTTAATCATCCCGGGCTTGGTGCGAGAGCTGACAGGTGAGTTATGAGCGGCCGCTACAGGTAGGACCCCAGTCTTCCCACTGCTTACTATGACCTTCGCTCTGGCCATAAATAATGCAGGTACCATAAAAAACTGATTTAGGATAACTGGGCCGGCCCTGTCTTGGTCTGGGTTAATCTTGCCTTGGTGTGGACAGCAGGGAAGGCACTTTGCAGAGTACTGGAGGCTGTATGATATATGTTTATATAAATACTTGGGTTCAATCTCTAGCTCCTTATCGAGGCCACTTTTCTGACCTCTCAGTGTCAGTCTTGGTCTTAGCCACTGTTGGATGTTGACGATTCGCTGCCTGTCTAAAGCTGTTGTCACGTCTGTCTCTGCAGTGACAATGCACATCCAATCATGCCAGGCTGCATTAGCTGCAGTGTGTGTGTCCTCTCAGCAACAATCTGTTTTTACATCCACCCTTCACATTGATGTAGCCCTGGTCGACATTTCAATCCAATCTCAGGTAAATGCTGACGTAAGAGGCAGCAACATGGACCAATAATGTCGCTCATATACTTGGGCCCTGTGGTTGAGAGTCCCTTAAAGAGAACATTTTATTTTCATTTTCATTTTCAGGTCCATATTTGTATTTAGTGTCTCTACTGGGACATGTCTCCATGCTTTTATGCTCAAAAAGCCCTTTATATGTCTCATACTACCTGTGCTGCAGCATCTTTTTTCACCCTCTGTCTGAAACCAGACCAGACTTGTCTAGTGCGTCCATATAAAAAGTGGAAGCTTCCTTCACAGATTATATCTATACTTTACTGAATACAAAACATGCATCCAATAAGTTGCAATCTTTCAGTTTAACCTGGCATGTACAGTGTAGACCAGGGGTGTCAAACTCAAGGCCTGGGGGCCAAATCCGGCCCGTGACTTAATTTTCTGTGGCCCACAAGAGCTTGCAAAGAATATAATATGTTTATTATACGGTTACAGGCCGATTTACAGAAGCACGTTGCCCATAAACTACATGTCCCACAATGCATCTCAAATTGGACTTTTTTTTCTCAGAATTTGACTGTTTTTTCTTCAAAATATGCCTTTTTTTCTTAGAATTTGACTTTTTCTCAGAATAAGATGTTTTTTTCAAAACGTTGCTTTTCTTAAAAATTTTACTTTTCCCCCCCAAATTTCACTTTTTTTTCCAGAATTTGGCTTTTCTTTTTAAATCATTTTGTGACATTCTCACTGAAGAGACTTGTAATTATTGACCCTAGACTTCTGCTTTCAGACGTAGTTAATTATGTATATATATTACTACTTGTGTATAAGAGCCCAATAATGTTAATATAGTACATCATCTTATATATATTAAATATTTATTATAGTCTTAAAGTTACAACCGGCCCTTGATTGCAACCATAATTCCAATTTGGCCGTTGATGAAATTGAGTTTGACACCCTCTGGTGTAGACACAGACAAGCAAAACAGGAACACTGGTTAATGATTCGGCAGATTTGAGCAATATGTCTTCTGAGCCTGATGCCCTGATGACAGTAGGAATATTCTTCGTGACAGTTTAGAAAGCTGCAGTGATGGAGGATGGTCCTGGCTGGTAGCGAAAACATTTAAGCCGATGGACATTTGGGATGCTCCATAATTAACAATGACACTCTTCTTGAAATAGGGTTGTCATTTACAGACGGTTAGTTTTTCAAACTTTGTCGCATGTCTCTGTTACATTTTAAAAGTTATTTGGCAAGTATTTTCATGCTGACATTCGTTACAAACTGTGAAGTCCACTGAGACAAATGATAACATTTGTGATATTGGGCTATACTAAATAAACATTGATTGATTTGATGAAGTATTTACCTAGTGAATGATTTGTATTTTACGACATAACCGACATGGCATTAACATAAAAACCTCATTCATCTTTAATTAAAAATGCTGACGGAGGTCCTGATTCAAGACCGTATGTTATTTTACAAGCATTAGGTCAACATCTATATCAAAATATGTAAATGGTAAATATGCGTGGGTTCGGTTTTACTGCTCTGTAATGAGACATTATACCCAGGTAACACTTTCATTCCAACCTATGTGCTGTGCGGCTGAGACAATACTCAGAGACAGTTATTGTTGTTTGGAGAGTAAGCTCTAATGATAGATCGCAATTATTTCATCAGCCATTTTCTATTAGAGAGGGAGTTGTTTTAATTAACAGATTCATTAAGCTTAGTTCATTAATTTCCCCAAAGGTGCCCCCGAATCATCGGGAGAATTCAAATCAATTCTGCTGCCTGATTATTTAATAATCAGAGCGAAACAGTCGCTGAGATAAAGTGCAGGTTTGCATCTGGTTTTATTGTTCCTGTGAGTTAGATTTAATGTACGCCAATAGATAAAATTAATAAATATGGTGGGATGCTTTTTGTTAGGAGGGATCAACTTATCTGTACTCATTACATAAATCTACAAATGAACCCGCTGATTTAAACCACTTCTTAAATCCCATGGGTATATTTTACTGCAGTGTTTCCGACAGGCAGTGTGCCAATCAAAATCTCTCAGGCATGCTGCTTAACGTCCTTACTGACCATTGCACATCATTTTCAGTGGCATTTGCCGCGGTTGCAGTCCTCTGCCTGCCCTCCAGCTGCATTACAGTATCTGTCAGCCTGACACTTCTCTCTAGTGAGTATGCCGGATGCTTATTATCATTTGCCTACGAACCTGGCATAGCCCCTTCGTGNACACCTTTATATATACAAACATACAAACACAACTTTACTCATCATGGTTTCTGTATGAATTCTGCAACTCAGAGGGAAGTTTTGGGTGTTTTAAAATAATAAATAAAACTATAATTGAAGGAAGGGTAAGTAATTCACTTCAGAAACACTTTTTGTTATATTCCATGGAATGCTCTTAAAATCCTGATAGCAATGAATACATTAAATGCTTTGACAATAAATACTACATAAAAAAATATCATCTGTGGAAGCCGTGGCGCTGTAAAAAGCACGACCAATCATCTGAGCCGGCCCGGCTAAAATAACTGGATGGCCTACCTGCCTGTCAGCCTTCCATCTGTGCACACACTTATCTCGTGCCCTCATTGGTCATGTGCGCGTTCGTGTGTGTTGGAGGAGGGGCTCTGTAAGGAAGTCTGAAGGAAGGGGCAGATTTTTTCCGGTTGTGTATTTTCAAATTCTAGCGCAGTGGAGCTGGTTTCTCCATTCTTACCTGCCTACCTTTAAGAGTTAGTGTGGTTTAAGTTTTGTACATTGTAGTTGTTATATAAATGTATAAAATGTATCATCATCATAAACAAATTGCAAAAAATGTTGCTCAATAAAATAATAAGCAAATAAATAATAACAAATCAATCAACTTGTAATTGAATTGCTTCAAAAATAAAAAGCTAAAAAATAGAAAATGCCCAAAATGCTGCTAAATAAAATAAGATAAGTAATAACAAAATAGGTTAAAATAAAATAAATGAATCTGATATCTAATCAACCTATTACTTCTGCTGCCGGTTTCTATATGTTAAGTTAAAATATCGCCAAATCACCTGAAAAATCATGTTTACCTGCAGTTCCGCTCCTCTCGTTGTGAAATCAGAAAACGTGTGTGTGTGTTTTTGTGTCTCTCAGTCAGACGTTTGTGAGTTTTGTGGAGCAGCTGCTGCAGAGACACCTGCTCTTCAGGAACACCCTGCAGGAGAGACTGTCTGCAGAACACTGGAAGTCTCTGATCGGAGACATCGTGGTGCAGCTCATCGGACAGAACGACGTGAGTTACTGATCTGAGAATGATTTCCGTCCTTTACTCTGAACCCTGAACTGAGTTTCTCGCTTCGTGTCCTGCAGACGGCGTTCTCAAAGATGTACCTCGGATACACGACCACGCTCGCCTCCTTCCTCTCGCTGGAGTTCAACAGGATCAGCGTCTCTGAGAAGAAGCAGGTAAACATGACCTTCATCAAACTGTGATCATTTAGCACGTGTCTGCACAATATTAACAATTTAAAACTGCACAACTCTTTCACTTCTAATTCAGATAGTATGTATTTATTCTTTAACAGTGTCAAATTATTATAGATTTTTATCAAAAGGTGCAAACTGGTAACAAATATATTTGTTTTTAGAAAAGGGGGAGGAGCAGATTTATTTGGGTTAAATTACAGAAGAAAATCAATACACAGCAGGGGAACGTTACTTCCTGTTAAAGTACCTGAGGAACGTTACTTCCTGTTAAAGTACCTGAGGAACGTTACTTCCTGCTAAAGTACCTGAGGAGCGTTACTTTGTGTTAAAGAACCTGAGGAACGTTACTTCCTGTTAAAGTACCTGAGGAACCTTTACTTCCTGTTAAAGAACCTGAGGAACGTTACTTCCTGCTAAAGTACCTGAGGAACGTTACTTCCTGTTAAAGAACCTGAGGAACGTTACTTCCTGCTAAAGTACCAGAGGAACCTTTACTTCCTGTTAAAGTACCTGAGGAACCTTTACTTCCTGTTAAAGTACCTGAGGAACCTTTACTTCTTGTTAAAGTACCTGAGGAGCCTTTACTTCCTTTTAAAGTACCAGAGGAACCTTTACTTCCTGTTAAAGTACCTGAGGAACATTACTTCCTGTTAAAGTACCCGAAGAACCTTTACTTCCTGTTAAAGTAACTGAGGAACCTTTACTTCCTGTTAAAGTACCTGAGGAACCTTTACTTCCTGTTAAAGTACCTGAGGAACCTTTACTTCCTGTTAAAGTACCTGAGGAACGTTACTTCCTGTTAAAGAACCAGAGGAACCTTTACTTCCTGTTAAAGAACCTGAGAAACCTTTACTTCCTGTTACAGAACCGAATGAATGTTCCTCCCTGTGTTCCTCAGAGCGGTCAGGAGGAGATGAAGCTCCTCTCTCTGCTGCTCGCTCCCGTCTCCAGAATCCACGCCTACCTGAGCCACATCCAGGTGAGTCTGCAGCTACAGGGGATCAGGTCAATTTAGGCAATCAAATGTGTACAATAATTAAAAATGTAAAAGCTGGAACCATGAAGTATCTCATTCAATATAATAGAATGTAATATAATATAATTTAAAGGTGGGGTAGGTAATTCACTTCAGAAACACTTTTTGTTATATTCCATGGAATGCTCTTAACATCCCGATAGCAATGAATATATGAAATGCTTTGACAAAAAATACATAAACAAATATCATCAGTGGAAGCCGTGGCGCTGTAAAAAGCACGACCAATCATCTGAGCCGGCCCGGCTAAAATAACTGGATGGCCTACCTGCCTGTCAGCCTTCCATCTGTGCACAAACTTATCTCGTGCCCTCATTGGTCATGTGCGTGTTCGTGTGTGTTGGAGGAGGGGCTCTGTAAGGAAGTCTGAAGGAAGAGAAGAACTAGTAACAAAAGTTCGATTTATTATTTGTGTCATGACTAATAGGCATTACAAGGGTAAATGACATTTGACTTTAGATAGGCCAGTGCACTTTGGGGGGGGGGTCTGTTTTTGCCGACTGAATTTTTGTTATTAAGGATTGAATTGTACAACCTGACCCACGGTTTTTCGGATAGACAATTTCTTGACTGTTCTGTCGGATGCCAATTTTATTGTAGACGAGACGTATGAGGACACATGACTCACAAAAGGACAACAATTACGACTTAATAAAACAAATACCTACAACTCGACTCAAATCTTTTATGAAGGCTTAAAAGGGACATTACAGGTCTACAAAACTGGATAAAAGACCATAAACCCACGTCAATCGAGTCATCAACGTTGGGTACAGGTCACCCTACCAGACCAAAAAGGAATTCACGGGGGTGACATACTTTACACACCACTATTTACTTGACGCTGTCTTAGGGTCATCTCAGTGCGTGAGGTCGTCCCGACAACATACTCAGGTTACTGGAGCGACGCTGAAGGACGGGAGTGAAAGGACACACACACACCAACCACACCAACCACCACACACACACAACAGACACACCAACACACCACACACACACAACACCACCACACACACACAACCAACACACACACACACACACACACACACACCCACACCCCCACACACACCAAAACACACACACACCACCACACACAACACACACACAAATACCTACAAGGTGTACAGTCGTCCTTTTTCGGTACAAAGTCGGCTGACATCTTAAGTGTCGTGAAGTAATCAACGAACCATCAAGGACAATTAGTCAAATAGTTTGAAGATGAAGACCATATACTTATTGTCAGTGTGTTAGAAAGACAACTCTATTTTTCGTATAACTTAGCAGGTAAAGTGAACTAGGAATAATTTTTACCATACACACTCCTCTTAGTGTAATATACGGACATTTTGTGATCACAACTTAATTGACATATGATAACTGAAAGAAGAAATATTGAGATGTTAATCACCTGTAAACATAATGTTGAGAAATTTCCACCATGCCATTAAAAACCTCTTTTGGTCGAGCTCTACGCGATCTAACTTTTATGTG
>NW_011349573.1:206296-213315 GCF_000735185.1 Notothenia coriiceps | reverse complement strand
GTTGCATCTTTCAGTTAACCTGGCATGCTAAGTGTGAGACAGCGGTGTCAAACTCAAGGCCTGGGGGCCAAACCGGCCGTGACTTAATTTTCTTGCCCACAGAGAGCTTGCCAAGAATATAATACTTTTACTTATCACGGTCTCAGCGCCGATTTACGAGCCGTTGGCCATAACCTACATGTCCGACAATGCATCGTCAATTAGGACTTTTTTCTCCGCATTTGATGTTTTTTCTTCAAAATATGCCTTTGGTTTTAGAATGTTGACTTTTTCTCGAGAATAGAGATGGTTTTTTCAAACGTTTTGCTTTTCCTTACCAAATCTTACCTTTCCCCCCCAAATTTCCTTTTTTCCTGCCCCTTTGGCTTTCTTTTTAAATCATTTCGTGACATTCTCCCGAAGGATTGCAACTTATTTGCCGAAGACTTCTGCTTTCAGACGTAGTTAAATATGAAGTTAACTTACCTATCCGATAAGAATCCAATGCAGAGCCAATAATGTAATAAGTAGACATCATCTTATATATGATTCCAAATACTTTACTACTAAAGTTTAAAGTTACAACGGCCCTTTTGAGTGCACCATAATTCCATGTGGCCCGTGATGAAATCTGAGTTTGAACACCCCTGGGTGTAGACAGCAGACAAGCCAACAGGAACAACGGAATGTTCGCAGATTTGAAAAAAATATGGTTTCTGAGCCTGATGCCCTGATGACAGTAGGAATACTTCTTTGTGACGTTTTAGCAAAGCTGCAGTGATGGAGGATGCTGCCTGGCTGGGTAGCGAACATTTAAGCGATGAGACATTTGGATGCGTGCATATTAACAACCTGACAACTCTTCTTGAATAGGTTGTCATTTACAGACGGTAGTTTTCAATTTTGCATGTCTCTGTACATTTAAAAGTTTTGGCAAGTATTTTCATACTGACATTCTGTACAAACTGTGAAGTCCACTGAGACAAATGTAACATTTGTGATATTGGGCTATATAAATAAACATTGATTGATTGATTGAAGTATTTACCTAGTGAATTATTTGTATTTTACGACCTGCATTAACATAAACCTCATTCATCTTTAATTAAAAATGCTGACGAGGTCCTGATTCAAGACCGTCATGTTATTTTACAGCATAGGTCAACATCCTATATCAAATATGTAAATGGTTAATATGCGGTGGGTTCGTTTTACTGCTCTGTAATGACATTATACCCAGGTAACCTTTCATCAACCTTGTGCTGTGCGCTGAGACAATACTCAGAGACAGTTATTGTTAGTTGAGAGTAAGCTCTAATGAGTAATCGCAATTATTTCATCATCCATTTTCTATTAGAGAGGAGTTGTTTTAATTAACAGATTCATTAAGTTAGTTCATTAATTTCCCCACAGGTGCCCCCGGATCCTCGGGAGAATTTCAAATCAATTCTGCTGCCTATTATTTAATATCAGAGCGAACAGTCGCTGAGATAAAGGGCAGGTTTGCATCTGGTTTTATTGTCCTGTGAGTTAGATTTAATGACGGCCAATAGAATAAAATAAAAATATGGTGGATGCTTTTTGTTAGGAGGGATCTAACTATCTAGGCTTCATACATAAATCTACAAATGAACCCCTGAGTTTAACCACTTCTAAATCCCATGGGTATATTTTACTGCAGTGTTTCCCGACAGTGTGCCAATCAAAATCCTCTCAGCATGCTGCTTAACTCCTTACTGACCATTGCACATCATTTCAGTGCATTTGCCGCGTGTTGCAGTCCTCTGCCTGCCCTCCAGCTGCATACAGTATCTGTCAGCCTGACACTTCTCTCAGCTGATGTATGCCGGATGCTATCTATCATTGCCACGACATTGCATAGCCCCTTCGGTTTGACACATTTGACAGACAGTGTCACCTATTAACGCCATCAGCTAGCTTGTTATCACTGTATCTGCAGTATTTAATGCTGAGTATACGGTTAAGTCACTGGAACACAGATCATTTTTAGTTCTTAGGATTGTCTTCATGAATATTACACCTGTGAATAGTCACCTGGCTCAAAAGGCTCAAAAGGCATCACGATGGAGGTGAAATGTTGGAAAGACATCGTAGGACACAGTGTTGGCCCACACCATCGATCACTCTTGCGGAGCAGATGACACAGTTCTCTCCCTCTCTCTGTCTTCCAGTTTATTAGTGCTGCCCAGAATATTTAACAGGGAAGAGAGCGCTCCCGTGGGATCTCATTTGCACAGGTGTCCATCTGGTAGGAGTTGTCTGGGATAATCTCCACATCATGTCACATTTGCATCATGAAAACAGCACAC
This sequence comes from Notothenia coriiceps, assembly GCF_000735185.1. Classification (NCBI taxonomy): domain Eukaryota; kingdom Metazoa; phylum Chordata; class Actinopteri; order Perciformes; family Nototheniidae; genus Notothenia; species Notothenia coriiceps. Next base: position 211,006 of record NW_011349573.1, on the reverse strand, counting down.
TCACTTCCTGTAAAGGGGGAGCGCTCGGCACTGGCCAGTTTCGAGCGGCGAGGGATTGTTTGCCGACACTGTAGCTAAGACCAGTGTGTGCTGTACTAATCCACGAGGCAGTTAATTCAGTGCAATTATGTTAGGATTTAACATGTTTGTAATTGTTTGTTTGTTCAGCTCAATTTGTGTAACCAGCTTTGGTTGGAAAATTAGCAATGAGATTTTCCTCAACACTGCCAATTTGTTTGGTGTTTTAACCAGCGGGGGGTGGGATTTCCTTCATTCGGGCCTGAGTGCTTGTCCACTATGACAGTCTTCTTAGCCGCTTTCACCAAAGAAAAGGTGCTCCTATTGAACCCATCGATCATTAAGGACCTTTGCTTTTATTTCCCTCTCTTCAAATAGCACAACGTTCCCGAGAATCAATGTGTTCATTGACTCCTGTGTCCTGTCCTGTGAATTACTCGAGCAACAGATTCAATCTCAAAATCGCTGTCTCATTAATGACCCAAACAGGAAAGAAGTAAATGCCAAGCAGCTGCATATTTACTTCTCATGTAACCGTGAAGCATCACTTTCTGATTCCCTACAAGGTTACACATGATAAAGCTCGACGCAGATTGGTTTAGTATTTAAAGACATGTGTTCTCAATACAGGAGCAACACAAATCACTATACTGCATTATACTGCATACACCAGGCGTTAAAATTAAGTGTTTATTCCACCGTGGATAAAAAACGCCCCGGTATCTGTGGCAAGCATACAGTCTTCAAACATTACAAGTGATCTTGCATTTTACTCCCATTCTCCCTTCGCGTTATAAATTCCCTTCTTTATGTATACGACCTGAGCAGTTGCAGTACATCAATTGCAGCAAGTAATTTTCTGCTAGCTCGCACTGTATCTGCTTAACGCGTGAAAACAAAACGCTCAATCAATCTTAGAGCGCTGTTGACATTCAAGGCTGTCGCTGCATGTTACCGACAGTGTCCCTTCCCCTTGTACACACACACACATATACACTATATATAGTATTTATACACACACTTTAGAGGTAGGCTCGTCATGCATCACTGGCATTGACACTTGAATGTGTCTATAATTGTCTGGATTAAGTGTCATATTGGATATGATGGTGCAACATTCAGCACTAAAGAACAGTTTTAGCCCCATTGTGAATTGTGGAAATAATAAATGTTTTTCCAGAGGAAGGCTTCTATACATCTGCCTCTGCTGCATTTAGCTATTCATATGTAATCTAATGAATGAGACTTTGAGTGTATGTGAAACCGGAGCTGGACTGCTTGCAGCTTTTGCTTCTGCCAAGACTTCATTATGATTTCTTTGTCCAACTGATTCATTAACCTTTTCTTTTTTCCTTTCTGCAGGAACTCGACATACTGCATGAAGGTGTCCATGTCTCTCACGGTGGCAGAGAACGACACAGACCTCTGCTTCAACTCCAAAATGAGGTTCTTTGAGAAGGCCGAACTGAGCAAAAACAAAGACATCACCTGCCCGAGCATCGATGATTATGTACAGCCAGGAGCGCAGCCAGATATCGTGTGGTACAAGGTAACATGCACCCTTTCTCTCAAATAACAACCACTGATTTAATTTCCTTTCAAAAGGCAGAGGTGCCCCGCTTTTGTCCGTCACCTTAAACCCATCACGCACATTATTAAAAAGCTTCTTTAAAGAAGAGTAACCTCGTTAAGGTCAGCTTCATTCAGATTTTAATGAACTTCAAGCACCATGACTTTTGAAGCATTTATTAAATAAATATATATCTGACAGAGACTAATCTATTCACCGTGTACAGTCACATCTAGCTTTCTCCTACGCCCACAGTGTAACTGACCCGCGCAGACCTCCTCGTGTCCAACAGGCCACTTTGATGGAGCTGTTCGGCGGAGCTCGGGGGCCAATTCATCAAACGTTAAAGTGTGCTGGACTAGGTGGCCAAAAAGCTTCTTCAGTTTCCCATTGAATCAAATGAAAGTAGCAGATAATGACTGTGGGCTCCACACCCTCTGGTTATTTGCTCTCGCTGTGTCGGTGTGGGCTGATTTAATTCTGGGAGGCCTCTCTTGGACCACAGTTCGAAACCATCCCACAGTGGCCCAGTTTTCCTTTGCCTCAGGTGTTCTGTGACCCTTTTTTTTAAGACAAAAAACTGTAATGTGTGACAGCAGTGGACTCAAATGACCATGATCTAAGGAATTGAACCATTTCAGAAGTGCTTTACGAGCTTTTAATGATCAAGTATCCTCCTGTTTACATCGTTAACTGCTTTCTATGGGGTTGAAATAAAGCTGTAGATGCTACTAAGAACTTGTACATGAACTGAGTAATTAATTTAAGAGTAGCTGATGCAATTCAATCAACATTAGTAGAATGATAAACAGCCGTTCATCCCCCAAACATCTTTTTTAAAGAATGTTAGTGTGCAGCAAGAATGCACCGAACAAATGTAAGCAATAACTCGTGTATTTACGCGGAGTCTTTTTACCTTTAGCTGTGTGAAAAGCCGCTCTAAAAGCATGTTTACTAAAATAGGTCTCTCTTTGGATTCAAAGTTCATACAACTAGAAGAGTTTCATGTTAAATAAAAGCGTATTCCTGTTGATTTTGACATTTTGTACCCTGTGTTTACATAATAAAGGAATGCAAACCAAAGCAGTGGAGACAAACCATAGAAAGGAAAAGGGACACTCTCTCCATCAAGGACGTACGGGAAGATGACATTGGGAATTACACCTGCGAATTAGAGTTTGGGAACTTTTTGGTAAGAAGGACGACTGAGCTGTCCGTCACAGGTAAGGAAGTCTCTCTTTAATGCTGCAAATTGTTTGATTGCAGAGTCACCTCCTGTTCATGTTGTTAAGTTGTGTCTTAATGCAAACATATTTATATTTAATGCTTTTCTAAACTAAACTATTTCCAAAAAAAGCATATTCTCATTGTTGCTCAGGCCTATGTAAACATTGTCTATAACAAAAAAAAGACATTCTGGTTAAATAATTGAAGGATTTTAAAGCTGATCTGTGCACCTTTTCCCAAGGTGTCGCCCTCAATGGCGTCACTGTCTCTCTGTGACTGCTAGGGCCGCTTTAATTGCAAAGTAGTGGATTTCACATAGAACCACATCAGCACTTTTTCTTAAGGCTGTTCAAATATTTAAGCTTGAACCTAAAGTGGGTGACAGATTGCCTCGCGCTGACACCGCCACAGACAGGTTGACAAAGCAGGCGCTGTAGAGCAGGGAATGTTACCACTTAATTATACACTCCTCTTCTTTTTAGGGTACCTGATTGGGAAATAGTTGTAGATGTTGCCCTGAGTGTTTATTTAAATTAAGGATCGATATATCGACCTGAAGGGGCCCTTTAATGCCAATATTTGTATGTAGTGTCTCTACTGTGACATGTCTCCTTGCTTTAATGTTCAAAAAGCTCTTTATTTTTCTCGTACTGCCTGTGCTGCATCACCTCTTTTCACCCTCTGTCTGGAACCAGAGCCCAGTCTGTTCTGATTGGTTAGTTGGCTGGCTGTGTTCCATAGAGATGTCAGGGAGTATGTGGGTGAGAATTGCAGACCACTTACAAAGCCTTTTAACCATAATACAGCAAAGGGAAAAACCCATAGTATGGCCTCTTTAATATAGTATATCCACGTTCTTCCTATAGCACACTGACATCATAGAAATAACCACGTTAAAGTCACTCAATTTAAAAAGGACCTATAACTTAGAAAAGTGGAGCTCACATTCATTTGAGAAAAAAGTTTTCTCGGGCTATTCAAACAACAACAGCTCCTCTCCGTCTTTGTGAGAGATTTGGCTGAGCTCGATTTTTATATGGTGACATACGTCTGCAAGGATGCGAACAAATGACGGATGACGCAGACTGAATCAAACACAGAGAAGTGGAGAGGTTCTGGATGGATACAGCGGCTGTTGCATTGTGGGCGTGAGGGTCAGACAAAGTGTTTGCTGTAACCGCGTCTTGATTACACTTTATAGTCTCCTTTAAAGAGACGAAGACAGACTCCAGTGAGGGGCGAGCTAAGCCATAAATCATTTTCTCACCAGCCTCAAAATGTCATCCTGGGGGGACTAGTCTTAATCTCTCTATCTACTTTGGAGACATTAAGCATTTTAAAAGAGGTGGCAGAAGATGATTGATGATTGGGCCATGGCATTTATGGTTTTCTCAGGAAGAAAGATACTCGTCCACCTGTGTCTGTCTGGGTTTACTCCCACATCTAGTCGGCCTGTAGGTGTGAATGTGTCTCTTTTTGGTCTTTTGATAAACTGGCAACCTCTCGCCCAATGGATGCTGGGAAAGGCTCCGCTTTTCCAAACCTGCAATAAAGAAACTAGGTATTGTCACGGTTTTAAGTTTGTGTGTCTGGTAGTGGGTGTTTTTCTGTTCTCCTTGTCATGTTTTCCTCCCTTTATATTGTCTGGTCTTTTTTCCCTGTGTTTTCCTGTCTGTCGTTAGTTTTCCCTCTAATTTCCTGATTGTCACCCCTTCAGTGTCTCCTGTGCTAATCAGCGTCAGCCCCGCCCCTGATTATTCCCACCTGTGTCTTGTTACCCTGTGTTTAAATTCTCCCAGTGTTACTTATCCCCTGGTTGCTGATAGTTGAGAAAATACAAACTGAACATGCAAGTCATGTTAGGGGATATTTAATCCATCATCAAGTTACAGAGG
>NW_011349573.1:199920-206079 GCF_000735185.1 Notothenia coriiceps | reverse complement strand
CCTAAGGTCTGCATGTTTTTTTTTGGTTTTAGGTTTTTTCCCAACCACCCCCAGGTCTCCTGCCCAGGCCTGCTGTTGGTCTTCGTGCCCCGTTTCGTCTCAAGTACAACCTCAGGAGCACCGGCCTGCCGGTCCCCCGTTCCGTCGTCTCAGGTACCCTGGCTCAGGACGCCCGCCTGCTGGGCCGCCCGTTCCGTCTCAAGTACCCTCCTAGGAGCCGCCTGCCGGGCCCCCGTTCCGTCTCAAAGTATCACCTCAGGAGCCGATCCTCGATGTATCCTCTGGTCCGAGATCCCGCTTTCGGCGACCCTTGAGTCCCTCCGGCCCGTGTTCCCTACCCCGTCTCGGCCGCCGTGGGGGGCGCCGCGGTCCGCGTCTGCTCTGGTGGACCTGCCTTGTCCTGGTATCCAACCGTCCTGGGGGGCGTCTCTCTCTCGTCAGCGCGCCTAGGGGTTGCCCTGTCCTGTACCTCAACCGTCCTCGGGAGCTGCTTTGTCCACAGTCGACCCGGGGTTGCCGTGTCCTGTATCCCGACCGTCCTGGCGGCCGTCTTCTCGGTCCAGCCACCCTAGAGGTTGCCGTGTCTATGTTCCTAACCCGTCCTGAGGGCTCTTCTCATCAGCCACCCCGGAGGTTGCCGTGTCTTGTAATCCTTAACCGTCCTGGGTGGCCCTCTTCTCATCGCCGCCCGGAGGTTTCCGTGTCCCGTATCCAAACCGTCCTGGGGGCCGTCTTGTCTGACTCTCCCGAGAGATCCTCCACTGAACTCTCCTTGAGGCTCTCCTCTGAACTCTTCTACTGAACTCTCGCCTGGCTCTCCCTTGAACTCGCCCCTGAGCTCCCCTTGACTCTCCACGAACTCTCCCTTGAGGTCTCCTCTGGAACTCTCTCCCCGGAAACTCTCCACTGAGCACCTCCTGCCTCCTGGAGCTCTCCTTCCGCGAACTCTCTGTGAGCTCTCCATTAGGCTCTCCACAGACTCTCCCTTGAGTTCTCCTCTGAACTCTTCCCTTGAGCTCTCCCTCTGAAACTCTCCACTGAACTCTCCCTTTGAGCTCTCCTCTTGAACTCACCCCTGAGCTCCCCCTTTCTACTCTCCACCGGAACTCTTCCCTTGAGGCTCCAACTCTGAGACTCTCCCCTGAACTCTTTGACAGAGAACTTTCCCCTGAGCTCACGGGGAGCTCCAGGGGAAAGTCTGTCAAGAGATTCGGGGAGAGACTCAAGAGTGGAGCTCAAGGGAGGGTCGTGGAGAGTCAAAGGGGAGCTCAGGGGTGGTTCAAGGGAGAGCTCAAGGGAGAGTTCAGTGAGAGGTCGAGAGAGCTCAAGGGGAGAGTCACAAGGAAAACTCAAGGGAGAGTCAGTGGAGAGCTCATGTGCAGAGCTCAGCAGAGGAGGTTCGGGAGAGAGCAGCTCAGGGGTGGCTCAGTGGAGAGTCCGGGGAGAGTTCAGAGGAGACCTCAAGGGAGAGTTCGGTGGAGAGTCAAAAGGGGGAGCTCAGGGAGCGGTTCAGGGAGAGCTCAGCGCGAGAGTTCAGTAGGAGTCAGAGGAGAGCTCAAGGGGAGTGGTTCGTGGAGATCTCTCGCGTGAGAGTTTCAGACAAGACGCGCCTCCAGGACGGTTGGGATACGGGACACGGCCCTCCGGGGCGGCTGATGAGAGAGGCGGCCCAGGACGTTAGGATACAAAGACAGGCACCTCCGCGGGGTGGCTGTTGGAGAAGGGCTCCTAGACCGGTTAGATCCAGACACGGCAACCTCTAGGGTGGCTGACGAGGAGACGTCCGCGCGAGGACGGTCGGGAGTACACGGACACGGCAACCTCCGGGGTCGACGTGTGACAGCAGCAGCTCCCAGGCGGTGAGGTTACGGACAGGCACACCTAGGCGGCTGACGGAGACGGCCCGGCCGAGTCGGTGGATTACGGACGCAAGTGCAGGTTCCAGGCAGGCGGAACCGCGGCGGCCCCAAGGCGCCGGGACGGGTAGGAACTCACCGGGCCGAGGGCTCAAGGGTCGCCGAAAAGCGGGATTCTCGGGCCGAGAGGACTCTAGGGATCGGCTCCTGAGGTGATCTTGAGACGGGACCGGGGCCGGCAGGCGGGCTGCCTGAGGGTGGTACTTAGGACGGACGGGGGCCAGCGGGCGCTCCTGAGCCGTACCTGAGACGGAACGTGGGACCGGCACGGGCGTGCTCCTGGGTTGTACTGATGGCGAACCGGGGGGCACGAGACCCACAGCGGGGGCCTGGGCAAGAGACCTGCGGGCGTGGTTGGAGAAAAACCTAAACCTAAAAAAAACATCGCGACTTAGGCGCGGAAACTCCCCCCCAAGACAGTGCTAAGACCCAACACCGTTCGCAAAAATCAAACACCAGCCCTCACCCACAAACGCGAGAAGAGGAACAGTACAAAAGGGAGGGCACATAGCAGACCGAAAGGGACGCAAAGGCAGACAGTAAATCAAGAGGGACCCCACAGTTAGACTAACAAAAGTGGGGCAGTGGGAAGACACAGAGGCACCCGAGTATGTCGCGTCGGCGGGGACTAACAAGGGCTGAAACGAGCATGGGACCAATTTAGGGGACAAGGGTCACAAGTCACAGTCAGCAAAACAGAAACGTACCATCCAGATACGAAAAACCAGGTGCACCAGTACTCCAGTCTAGATATGAGGAGCATGAAAACGGAACCAGTCCGATACGAGAAAACATTTAGCCTTGTAAACAGGAGTGGGTGCACTCGCTAATGTAAACAAGAGGTTAAAAACAGTTCAGTAGGACTCTAATCATCCCTCGGTACAACCCGACATAAACCTTTTATTTTCATAGGACTGGTTTGAATGGAGTCAGAGGGCCCAGCCACGGTTAACCCAGGTGGAGGATTCACAGCCTCAAGAAATTGTTGAAGAAGTCTTGTCTCTCTTCATTTGAGATCTGTGTCTGAGCGAGGGTAGGGTGTAAAATGTGTTTCTGGTTTTTTGGGGGGGTTCTGTCACGATTCTTGTGTTGTGTCACGTTTTTAGTTTTGTGTGTCTGGTAGTGGGTGTTTTGCTTTTCTCCTTGTCATGTTTTCCTCCCTGTGTATTGTCTGGTCTTTTTTCCCTGTGTTTTCCTGTCTGTCGTTAGTTTCCCTGGTGTGTCTAATTTCCTGATTGTTTTCACCTGTCACCCCTTCTGTGTCNCCTCTAATTTCCTGATTGTCACCCCTTCAGTGTCTCCTGCGCTAATCAGCGTCAGCCCCGCCCCTGATTATTCCCACCTGTGTCTTGTTACCCTGTGTTTAAATTCCCCTGTCTCCCAGTGTTCAGTGTCAGTTCGTTTTTGTCTTTGGTCATGGTTAGGTCTATGCTTTTTGTCTATGGTCATGGTCAGATCTATCGCTCCCTTCGTCTTTTGCCTTGGTCAGGTCTATGCTCTTTTGTAAATCGTGAAGAGTTTTGTTCCTCACCACGTGAGCGATTACATTTTTTGTTCTCATTTTTTGTCATGTCATCCTGAGATTAGTTAGTGACCATTTTTTGCTGTATTTTGGAAAATAAAGTATCCTACCAATACTTTACCTCTGTCTCCCGGGTCGTGCAATTGGGTCCTAGGTGCCTGAGCTCGTAACAGATATATGGATATACTGTACATCGAGTTAATTTTATGTTTTTAGTGATTTTTACTTATAATTTCATGCAGAAATGCAACCTTTCGGTTTAATTCCACAGTTGAGGTTACACAAGTTGTTTTTACATTTTGAAGTATATTTTATTGAACTGGAAAAAGAGAGACCAAAGTTAACTCTCACTGTAAGTTACAAGATACCATTTCGCCTCGAGGTAACAAAGTCTACAGTGTTATGCAAAGTGTTACACAAGTCCTCATTGTTCTATTCTGAACTTGCAGTGCTTTTTAACTTTAGAGAGCAACGCCAGCGTTCATTCTCATTTTGGCCTGCTCTCCTTTAAGGCTGAATTTCTTCGATTGAAGACGTTTTGAGCTTTCGTACGTGGTGTTTTTCTTTCTTTTGTGCAGCCACGGTGGCTGTTCTGAACATGCTAACTACCACATTATTTTGATCTATTTTCTCTTTCTGTCTGCTGTGGCTGCTTCAGTGAACACGAAACACAACGTATCGTTAAAAGAAGGGAGATTTGTTCTTTGAAAGAACTCAGTGCACAGTGTTTCGACCAGAACATGTAGATTTTGTTATGATCTTTTCAATTTACTGGCTTTAACCAAACCTAATATTCTGACATATACTGATATTAATAGATCCAATGATTTCATAATAAATCAGTGTCCGCCAAAAGTTGTAATACACATTTATTGTGTGCAATAAAGTGAATTCCCAATACATCAAAATATTATTAAATGGGATATGATACCACACCTGTTTGACCAATCACTGCTGGTACCAAATGAAATACCTTGAACTGAATTAATTTCACCTCCTGGTGAGCACGGATGTAAAAGGAACATTTCCCTAAAGGTGGAAGGCTAAGAGGACAGAAGTATGTACTTTCTTTTTTAAATCTATATAATGTTATAATATTATCCTCAACCTCCCACAGATATTCCAAACCCCCATCAAACCCCCTGTCCCTTCCCTCTTTGTCAATACCATCGTATGACTCTCACAGCAGTGCAAAGGGACAAAAGGTCAGATTGTGTGTGATTATAATGAGCGCCACTAAAAACATTATGAGCCCTCTCGCCAGGTAATTGAAAGTGACATTCACTTCTAAATACATTTTGCGGTTTTATGACTTCCTTGTAAGGTGCGGCGTTTGATGTGTTATATTAAACACAGTAGAATAAAGTGATGGCATGGATGAAATTAGAAAATATATATATATACAGGGGAGTAGCAACGGTGGTGTGTAACACAGACTGTCAGTGTATCTAATGAGCTGGGACCGATGCTGTTAACCTGCTTTACTTATTTTCAACCTGCACGCAATGAGGGGTTGAGGAACAGAAAGGGGCGAGCATCTAAATAACTCAAAAAAGATCTCCTTCTTCTTAAATTATCTGATGCACTCATAATACTGTATGTTATGAAGTCCTTATCAGGGTCTTGCTTTTTATTAAACATTATTGAGCAGAGATTGGACTGGTTGGAAATGAAATGAAACCGTTTTGCCTCCTCAGCTCAAACCACTGCTTTGAATGATGGGAGCTTTTCCCTTGATGTGTGTTTTCTGTTGTGCGTTTTGTAAGCTCCAGGCTGTTTTCTGCAAATGTAGACAGGGAACAACAAAAGTGCAGGACACATTTTGAACATGGCTTTAAAGGAGGGAACAATCATTTGCATAGGTTTTTGTCGGGAATGTAAATGAAGGACATTAGCTCTGATTCCGTTGCCCTCCTTGGTAGTTATTTGGAGAGTATTTGGCATTTGCATATTGTGATTATAATATACTAAAGCTCATGATTGCATGTCATAATCCAGATAAAGAAACCCAAATAACTTTTGTTCTACCTCCCATCTTTATTCGTTGGCCAATAATATGTGGATTTGTATTCAGTTCAACAGAATAAAAGGTGAAATAGATGTTACTATGTTTTCTACTTTTCTGTTTTAGCTAGAACACTTGACTTGGCTAGTGATGCTACCAGACTGTGATCATAACACACACTTTGGGCATCAGAGGTTAAGGGGTACACCTTTGTTTGTTTTTCAATATTAGATTTACCTATAATATATGCAATGCTGTCACAATGATGAATGCTGTTAAACCTGAGGCACATTGATTTTGTATGCTTCAGTATAAGGAGCACCAAATGACTATAGATTTGTGATTACTAATGCTGTCAAAATGTTCGCGTTAACAGCGGTAATTAATTTTTTGAATTAATTGCGTTCAAATATTTAACGCATTTAACGCATACGTACAGTTGCAAGAAAAAGTATGTGAACCCTTTGGAACTACCTGGATTTCTGCATAAATTGGTCATAAAATGTGTTCTGATCTTCATCTAAGTCACAACAATAGACAAACACAGTCTGCTTAAGCTAAAACCACACAAACAATTATATGTTTTTATGTTTTTATTGAACACACCATGTAAACATTCACAGTGCAGGGTGGAAAAAGTATGTGAACCCTTGGATTTAATAACTGGTTGACCCTCCTTTGGCAGCAATAACCTCAACCAAACGTTTCCTATAGTT
>NW_011349573.1:193896-199908 GCF_000735185.1 Notothenia coriiceps | reverse complement strand
TACATGCTGTTATCATATATACCTACATGCTGTTATCATATATACCTACATGCTGTTATCATATATACCTACATGCTGTTATCATATATACCTACATGCTGTTATCATATATACCTACATGCTGTTATCATATATACCTACATGCTGTTATCATATATACATACATGCTGTTATCATATATACATACATGCTGTTATCATATATACCTACATGCTGTTATCATATATACATACATGCTGTTATCATATATACATACATTCTGTTATCATATATTAACACACTGTTATTATAATGCTGTCAAAATTATCACGTTAACAGCGGTAATTAATTTTTTGAATTAATTGCGTTAAAATATTTAACGCATTTAACGCATACGTACAGTTGCAAAAAAAAGTATGTGAACCCTTTGGAACTGCCTGGATTTCTGCATAAATTGGTCATAAAATGTGTTCTGATCTTCATCTAAGTCTCAACAATAGACAAACACAGTCTGCTTAAGCTAAAACCACACAAACAATTATATTGTTTTTATGTTTTTATTGAACACACCATGTAAACATTCACAGTGCAGGGTGGAAAAAGTATGTGAACCCTTGGATTTAATAACTGGTTGACCCTCCTTTGGCAGCAATAACCTCAACCAAACGTTTCCTATAGTTGCATATCAGACCTGCACAACGGTCAGGAGTAATTTTGGATCATTCCTCTTTACAAAACTGTTTCAGTTCAGCAATATTCTTGGGATGTCTGGTGTGAATGGCTCTCTTGAGGTCATGCCACAGCATCTCAATTGGGTTGAGGTCAGGACTCTGACTGGGCCGCTCCAGAAGGCCTATTTTCTTCTGTTGAAGCCATTCTGTTGTTGATTTACTTCTGTGCTTTGGGTCGTTGTCCTGTTGCATCACCCATCTTCTGTTGAGCTTCAATTTGTGGACAGATGGCCTTAAGTTCTCCAGCAAAATGTCTTAATAAACTTGAGAATTCATTTTTCCGTCGATGATGGCAATCTGTCCAGGCCCTGAGGCAGCAAAGCAGCCCCAAACATGATGCTCCCTCCACCATANATTCACAGTGCAGGGTGGGAAAAGTATGTGAACCCTTGGATTTAATAACTGGTTGACCCTCCTTTGGCAGCAATAACCTCAACCAAACGTTTCCTATAGTTGCATATCAGACCTGCACAACGGTCAGGAGGAGTTTTGGACCATTCCTCTTTACAAAACTGTTTCAGTTCAGCAATAGTCTTGGGATGTCTGGTGTGAAGCGCTCTCTTGAGGTCATGCCACAGCCTCTCAATTGGGTTGAGGTCAGGACTCTGACTGGGCCACTCCAGAAGGCGTATTTTCTTCTGTTGAAGCCATTCTGTTGTTGATTTACTTCTGTGCTTTGGGTCGTTGTCCTGTTGCATCACCCATCTTCTGTTGAGCTTCAATTGGTGGACAGATGGCCTTAAGTTCTCCAGCAAAATGTCTTGATAAACTTGAGAATTCATTTTTCCGTCGATGATGGCAATCTGTCCAGGCCCTGAGGCAGCAAAGCAGCCCCAAACCATGATGCTCCCTCCACCATACTTCACAGTTGGGATGAGGTTTTGATGTTGGTGTGCTGTGCCTTTTTTCCTCCACACATAGCGTTGTGTGTTCCTTCCAAACAGCTCAACTTTGGTTTCATCTGTCCACAGAATATTTTGCCCCCAGGTGCTCTTTTGCAAACTTCAAACGTGCAGCAATGTTTTATCTGGACAGCAGTGGCTTCCTCCATTTTATGACCAACTTATGCAGAAATCCAGGTAATTCCAAAGGGTTCACATGACTTTTTCTTGCAACTGTATACTATACCCTTCCCGCTGCCGGAGAGGACGCTGGCGTTGACTGTTCGCCGCTTCTCCGCCTCTGTCACCCTCTATCACCCTCAGCNCACGTAGTGATCGTCTTCTCAATAGAACATCTTTGATAATGTCTTCTGGCCAATCAGAATCAAGATAACGGCGTGGTGTTGTTGCAGGAAGTCCTGACGGAGAATACTTTTGCTGTAGTACATCTCTATATACATCAATACAACATTACGTGTTGATAGAAGTCAACAACTAATGAAATAATACCCTACGGTTTGATGATTGATAGGTGTGTGGGCTGTCTTTCATTTTGACACACAGAACAATGTTATAATAAACATACAGTGTATGTTAAATGGATATATCCGCCTTCTTTCATTTATCTTTCCATTCCCACAACAATATACATAAAGAAATGGCATATTTTGGACATAGTTCGAATGGTGATTAATCTGATTAAAAATTGTAATCGTTTGACAGCCCTAGTGATTACAAATACATATGGCACTTGTTTTGATGATACATGGACCATTGGTGGAGTTTAGTTAACTTTAAATATGTTTCCAGTATTAAGTCATGCACATTATGAACGTATTTGGTAGGTAACAGGTCCTCTCTATCCTTGTTAAGATTAACACAGTTTTCCTCTTCAATATGGCCCTTCTGCCTCTCTTACACCTCCATTCCTTACGGTGGATCTCCTGCCAGCACCATTTGGTGGCCATTACACATTTCCTCTCCCATCCCGGAGTTGACTCATTACCATATGAAGGAGGTTGGAATATAATTGCCCCTTTTTTAATGGATGGAAGATAATTAATATGGCCACGGTGCTGGTGGAAAAAAGAAGACCATGCACTGAGTGGATTCAGAAAGTAATCCTTTTTTCTCCTGGTGAATCCACCTGCTCATTGGGTACTCAGTGGGGGCTTGATGAGGTTTTAGTAGAGTTTGCGTCTTTTTTTTTATCATTTCCTTTGATATTATGCCACTTTAATTGGGAACATACTTTTAAGATAAGATGTCATTATTCTGTAAATCTCATTGAATTTGAATTAATTGTCTGCTTCTTTGGCCAATGGTGCATTTAACTCTTAGAGACTTGTTATTCTTTATAGCATGGCATTTTCTTAAATAGTTTTAGCTATTAATTGTGCATATACACTATATGGATGTTCCCAACAAGAAATAGACATAGACCAGGGATGTCAAACTCAAGGCCCGGGGGCCAAATCCGGCCCGTGACTTCATTTAATGCGGTCCCATAAGAGCTTGCAAAGAATATAATATGTTTATTATACGGTTACAGGACGATTTAAAGAAGCACATTGCCGATGAACGACATGTCCCACAATGCATCTCAAATTTGCCTTTTTCCTCAGAATTTTTCAAAATGTAACTTTTTTTAATTTTGACTTTTTTTCCATAATTTGGCTTTTCTTTTTAAATCATTTTGTGACATTCTTACTGAAGGGACTTGCAATGATTTGCCCCAGACTTCTTCTATCAGACGTAGTTATTTATGAAGTTATTACCCTATCCGATAATAATCCAATGCAGAGGCAATAATGTAATATCATACATTATTTTATATATATTAAATATATATATTTATATATTCTTAAATTTACAACCGGCCCTTTGAGTACAACCACAATGCTGATGTGGCCCGAGATGAAATTGAGTTTGAGCCCCCTGACATAGATAGTTAAAGGATCTCAATGCTTTGTTTGTTTTTAATGTCCCTATTCTAGGGAATAATGATACATGATAAACATAGCTGGAACAATGGTCTCCAGCGTGACGCACAGTTCACTGTCAGCATGCAGACTCCCTACGAGGTGCATAACAGCAGTGTTATGAAATGCACTTAAAGCTGAGTGAAGAGCTCTTAAAGCATGATGGATGGATTGTCGTTGAATTAGAAATATCATTTTGTCATGTGCTGCTTTGCTGCTTATTTTCTAAAGAATGAATGGATGAGAGTCACTGGAGGACATCCCATGCACATTTAACATTTGACATGCCATTGGGAAAAAATCGGCGAAGAATGAAGATGAAATGGAAAGGTAGTTTTATTATTATAGTGTTAGTATTATAAGATTTATGCTACAATCTTTTTATCACCTCATTTTTCCTGCCTCAGCTCTTGTCTTGCCATTTGTCACGTCCCACCTCTGCCATGCTCTAACACCCTGGTCAAGACCAAATATCAGAGGTGAAAGGCAGACATGAGGCTTTCCTTTAGAGCCAATAATGGAGAGTCTCAAATTGGGCTTTGTTATTTGCATTGCCTTCTTCTTGTTTCTGCAAACTGACATAGCAATTATGGTACCATCTCATACTTCTAAAGTGAACTAAAGCTTATTGAATATAAGTTAGACAAGTGAGATCAATGCAGAATAAGAGATGGACCGGATCATAAATCATAATGCATTCACTGAGGAACAATGCGTTTTGCACTTTGCTGTATACTTTCCAGTCCGTGCTATAGGACCCTGTGTCCGGCTGCCGGCCATAACTCAATGTCTCCAGCGATGCCCCCGCCCCCGGTGGTTTGGCAGGCTGTTTGTTATGCGTTCCCCTGCCATCACTACCCAACCCCGGTGAGTCAAATCGGCCCTGTGCTCTGATCAATCCAGCTGCACAGTGTGTGTACACTGTAGTGCACACTCAGCATCCCGGTGGGTTTCCACCTGGTGGCGCCATCAAAGGAGCAGCACACAGGAGATGTGATTGCCGAGCTTCCAGCAGGGGAGAAAGTGGGCGGAAACAGGAGAGAGTATGTGAGCATGAAGCCTCTGCAGAGCACAGTGTTCTCACCGTGGAGTGGTTATGTGGTGACTGTATATCAGTACAGGATGTCATTTTACTGAAATGTGTGTGTATAGCTGTTAAACATGTGTTTTGACTCGCATAAAAAGGAGGTTTTGAATCCCTAAATCCTGGAAAAATGTCCCATGGGTCTATTTCCCTGTATATCCTAAGGTCGTCCGTCTGTTTGCGTGGTATTGTTTGCTCCTGTGAAACAGTGACAGGTATTTGGCAACGTTTTTCTGGATGCCTGTTTTTCTTGGCACGGCCTGACAGATCCGAGCACCCATGAACAAACTGCCGAGGAGGAGATCCAGGAATTAGTTTGACTTGGCCAGCTTTCCACAAGGTGAGATGACTTTGATCAGTTGTCCCCCTGTTTGATGAGGTGGCACTTTCTGGGCACAAATGCTGTTTTAAGCAAACAAAGGCCTATCTCCCCTGGCGTTCTGTCACAAGATTTAGGACACAGGACTAGGTAGGATGGACTGGAGGTTTAATACATTTGTATTGCTAAGTATCATCTTAGAGTCTAGCTGGGAGAGTTTTGGATTACATGGAACGGAATCATCAGGACACCACTAATCTGTTTGATTATTCTCTTTTTGTTGCATATACCGTAGAGTTAACCCCAGCTATTGCTTGAGACGGATTATGTCACCTAGTATCCCGAGAGATTGTTCCCAGAGAGACTCTGCAGTGCATGATTTACATCCAATGGCAGTTCACTTGCAATGTAGAAATAGTGTGCCCTTTATGTAATGGAGCAAAAAGTAAATTGCAGCATATACTGAGCATGTCATGCCATACAGAGCGGAGTCGTCGTCAGGGTACAGTAACAGAGGGATGAATGGGATTTTAAAACGACTGCTTTATGGAGGCATATTGCACTGAGCAGTGAAGCGCGGCACACCACCTGTGGTAAACATCCAATAGAAAACAATGGGTGCAGGTGTTTTAAAGGATGAAGGTTTGTGGATGTGTGCAATGTTCTTGCAAGAAATTGTTTTTATAACTAGAATCTTTTCATTTCCCTCAACAAGTGTTTCAAGAGGCACTCTTACCTCATTCACACCAACTGTGTTTCAGGGCCGGTTCGGAGCTGGAGCTTCAAAAGCACCGGGTTTTCCTGTTCACACCGCAGCGGAGCAGCCTCTTTGCTCCGGAATCCGGTTCATTTCGAGCACCAAAAAATTGTCCGGCCAGAGCAAAAGCACCGCATACGTCACGCTTACGTCGAGGCGGGGGCAGGGGCAGGGGGCAGGGATCAACTCCTGAACAACAACAAAAAGCCGGCGTTTTATCCAGTTTGTACACAACGATGGAGAAACTTAACAAGCAGCAGTGGTCCGCTGAAGAGACCA
>NW_011349573.1:163532-193830 GCF_000735185.1 Notothenia coriiceps | reverse complement strand
CACACTTACTCCATAATCGTCTGGGACTTGGGTTTATATTTAGGATATATGTCCCAAGGGTGTCCCAAGAATTTTTCAGAAATGTAACTAGTAGTCTTAAATTCCCGAAATTTTCAAATTTATACTAAAAAAAAAAAAATTAATCTTCTTTTGATTTGGGTTAGGATGTTGCTCTTTCTAACATCGGTTGCGCTCGTCTCGCACGTGTGTGTGTTGTGTGTGTGTGTGTGTGTGGTGTGTGTGTGTGTGTGGTGTGTGTGTGTTGGTGTGTGTGTGTTGTGTGTTGTGGTGTGTGTGTGTGGTGTGTGTGTGTGGGTGTTGTGTGTGTGTGTCGTTCACAATGAGAGTAGATATCTCTCCGCTTCAGGGCGGTGTGATGAAGGCTGGGTACCCTGGAAAAATCCTTATTATTACATAACTTCAGGTTACCCTCTCCTTTCTAATAGAAAGGCTAGGGCAAACTTAACATCGGTGCTTAATGTGTATACTACAAACAGTTAGAAATTTTTATTAAAGGTACAGTTTTTTCAGTGTCAAACAGCAATTTTGACAAACTTTATATTCTGATACTGTTTATGCGTTGATCTTTCCATAGATGTTTAGCGGTCCTTAGGGCCAGGCGTCGACCGGAATGCCTTTGGCTGATTGAGGGGAACACACATACATGGTCGAGAGTTGTAGGGTCTCGAACATCACTAAAGTTGACAAAATTTATAGAAAGGCCGGAGTAAGACTTTCTTTCTTAACTTTACACTGCCGCATACACCACACTCTGCCCCTCTACATCAAGTAACTACCAAAGTGTGTTTTTTTTTCCAATGAAGTGAAGAAAAAAAAAACTGAACGTTTAATTAGAAAATTTAACCTGTTTGTGTAATACACATTAAGCAACCGTGTAAAAGTTTGCACTACCTTTTTATTAGAAAGAGAGTAGGTAACCGAGTTATGTATGAAAAAGGATTTATTCCAGGGTACCCTCCTATTCCACTCCCTGAAGCGGAGAGTAGTGCTGTGCAGAACAGAAAGAAACAACAATTTAGGATGTAAAGGGTCGTTTATTACATGATGGAAATGAGGACCACAAAGGGAGTGAAAAAGGTTGGATATGTTTATAGATAAATGTATAGACCATAAGTCAAAGACGGTATAATCAACTCTAAAGCTGATTGATCCCTCCACACACCACGTCACCCAACACGCAACCACAAACCTAGTTCCCCCAGTGTCCAAGTTTGGGGGTGACGTAGCAACCCCGTTCTGTGAAAGTGGGGTTTAACGATTACATTACATCTTAAGTCCTCGAGTGGTTCAGGACACAGTTTATTGTCGAAAACTAAGGTTTGGTTTGTATCCGGAATAAAATGGAAAATATCCGAAAAATAGGAGATCGCAAGGGGTATTTGGTCTGCATTTAAAGACACTTCGAAAGCGCTGAGGTTTGACCCGACATTAATACACAAACCAAAACAAAACCCTCAATAAATCCAAAGTCTGCTCCCTTCAAGAACTTGTGAAGTTAATCTCTAGTTCGTATTTACTGGTCAACTTTTGGGAAAACTCTAATTCTACTTGTCTGTGTTCTATCATGAGACATTTGGTGGACCCTAATCCTTGCGTTTACAAAACTTTACTATTTGCCTCTTCGACGGGAGGTTCAAATCTTTTATCGACAATTTTGACGTAATAACGTTCTTAAACTAAGAGACGTTCGACCCGTAAGTCCTGGACAAAAACAATTTCACAGTGATCATTCCTTGTACAAAAAGTCCGTGTTGCGTTTTCGGGACAAAAAAGAGAAATTATTGAAAGTCACAAAGTACTAAACTAAGTTCCGAAAACCCTATTGGTTACGTTTGTACTCCCTAAAGTTTTACTGTCCTTCGGCACGGTAACCGAAAGGCAAATAGCAAAAACGCAGCGAAAAAAAGACCAGAGAAGTTCGAGACTCAAAAAAAATGGAAAAGAGTGACACGTATCACCCTAGGTTATCACTTTAGTCTGTAATTCAATCCACTGACGGTAGATAGTCTTACTAAAGTTGGGTGGAGTTACAGATAGTTAGATAAAACTTTCGATTTTAGCAGAAGATCGACGAACCTACACTTATGAAATGAACTAACTGAGAAGACACAACCATTTTCTATAATGGACTGATTGGACTTACTGTAGTGTAAACTAGTGTCCAACTTTAGAAATTAAAAACATCCTCGGCTAATATAGTAACGAGTCACGTCAATAAAACTAATAAAATAACAAATAAGGGTACAGTTTCAGTGGCACGTCGGTTTTTTACGCATCGACTCACTTCTCATTTACCCCGACATGTACATAAAATGTATAAGACGAACAATAAAATTCTATCACCCAAATAGAAACGTCACTCAAGACAAGAAAGAACGTCATTCTCATTTACTGTAACGGCTCTCTCCACCCTTGTAAGCCGTCGAGGATCGGACAGAAGGTTTTTGACTTCTTTGTCAAACCCCTCCGAGTGACGTTTTAATAAGTATCGGAAGACAATTTTCGACGATGTTAGACACACACACAACACACACACACACACAAACACACACACACACACACACACACACACACACACACACACACACACACACACACACCACACACACACACACACACACACAACACACACACACACACACACACACACACACCACAACACACACACACAAACACAACAACACACACACTTTTGTTCTCTCACAGTCACAAACTCTCTGTGCTCCTTTCGGTTACACGAACTCCTATAAATCAACAACCAGCTATCGCCTCAGTCTCAAAAAATACAAAAAAAGTAAAGCGAGATAGCGACTCCGTTTTGAAAAGGAACTTCTCAACTAAGTCTCCTTCAATCGAGGGAAAAGAATCAACTTTATTTAAGAGTTAGTTTTTTGGGTAATAATGTAATGTACAGTGAATCAATGAAATGTATGGAGTTATGACACCCGTTAGGGGTGTCCTCCGTTAAACCGCACTTCACAGAGTCCCCTGGTGTTGCTGTACGACTGACGTCACCCTCAGCTTGAACGATAGGAGACTAAGGTTTCAGTCCGCGCGATTGGGTGACTCGGGTGTCGGGTAATAGGGATAATGACCCCTTTTGTGGTCTGCCTTTATGTTTTGTACACCATTAATCTTATCGCTAGTAGTTTGTTTATGTTCCTTAACCGATTTCTATTATTAAATTACAAATGTGCTCTTCCATTTGCCAACATAGGCGATGAAAAAGAGAAAGCATATCGGCAAGCAAGTGTGCTCCGGCATTGCCTTGGCGCCTTTGCGCTGGGGAGTTGCTATTGTCCCAGGGTTCCACATATCTAGAAGCCCTGCCTGCGAGACCCCGCGGTTTGCCGAGCACACATGCGGGATATGCTAGTAAGGACTACTTGCTACTTCGGTATCGCGGGGCGGAGAACGACGAGTGACGACATCGTACCAGTGGCATCATGACTGGTACGATGTCTACAATGCAGTTTTAGATGTCGAGAGGAGGTCCTCTTGATGCACTTGATGTACAACATTTAGGTGGCGCCTCCTTATTTTGTCTTCCCTTTGGTACCGTTGGTACGAGCCCCCCAGAAGAAGCGACGAAAACCACATAAAACACCGCCTTTCATGTCGCGGTGAATGTCCGGCCGTATAATGATGTCGCAGAGGTCGCCCAGCTCGCCAGATTACAACTTCCCTTTCTGAAGAAACTATAGCTTAAGCCAAACAAACGCAAGGCACATTACCCGGATCATTTGAGTGTTCCTTATTCATTTACTTTTTATACAGTTATATCTTTTTGTTGACACTCTTAATACCTTTGGTGTACGGTATAGAAACTCCCTTTGCCACCCTTTTTGACCAGTTCACATCTTGTTGAATATTACTTAGCATATGGAGTCACAATTGTTACGTATGTAAAGAAAATAAAACATTATAATAATAATGTAATAAAGAAAAGCAATAAACAGTAGACAAATACATCAATTAGAAACATGGATACTACAGAAATAAAAACCACACCATACGAAAACACTTAAAAAAGAATTTACGTTTCTTCTTTTTTTCATTTAATATTAGAGCTATTACTTTTCCCTACTTCTATAAGCAACCCCCTTTACTTTACTTACGTCGACTCTACAATACCCACACTTCCAATCGTCCACCTTGTTACCACCTTATAATGTATTATTTTATTAGGGTTTCTAAGTTGACAACGAAATTAGGTCAATCAAGAAGATGTATACGAATTAATACTTAGACGAGTATCACTAAATCAGGGCCGGTTCGGAGCTGGAGCTTGAAAAGCACCGGGTTTTCCTTTTCACACCGCAGCGGAGCAGCCTCTTAGCTCCGGAATCCGGTTCATTTCGATCACCAAAAAATTGTCCGGCCAGAGCAAAAGCACCACATACGTCAAGCTTACGTCGAGGCGGGGGCAGGGGCAGGGGCGGGGGCGGGTTCAACTCCTGAACAACAACAAAAAGCCGGCGTTTTATCCAGTTTGTACACAACGATGGAGAAACTTCACAAGCAGCAGTGGTCCACTGAAGAGACCAGCTACCTACTGGGAATCTGGTCTTCGAAGAGGTACAGAGGAAGCTGGAGCACAATCGGCCATTGTTGTTGTTGTCGGTGTCAGCTGTGAGGGGTTTCCGCGCGGTTTGGCTTTATGAAGCAGGCACGCAAACGGTTACGTCATGACGCAAACGATGACGCAATGACGCAGCACCAGTCGGACTCTGGGCAGTGTGAAAAGAGCCAGAGCTAAACCGAAGAACCGGTTCTGAACCTGAAAAGCTCTAGCACGGAGCTTGAACCGGAGTTGCACTGGTGTGAATGAGGTATGTGAAACGAGTTCAGGGACCACAGAGAAGATGGTAGAAGTGAGCGCTCACCCGGATCTCGTGCTCCACCTTCAGGCAGTACGGCTGGTTCTGGTACTGCTGGATCTCTCCGGTGATTTCCGCCACTTTCCTCCTCTTGCTGAAGTTGATCAGCTCTTTGCCGTGGCGCTTCAGGAAGTCCGGGTTCCCCTCCTCCGTCTTCAGGATGTTGGTTAAATATATACCTGAGGAGGAAGGGGAAGAGGAAGAGGAGGTGTTTCATTACTACATTATTATTATTATTATTATGCGCCACTTTCCCCTTTGCTCTCCAGTAGGACTCAGATGAGGGTGTTGCACTTTTTTTATACATGTCATGTTTTGGTGTTGTTTTGTTTCTTTCTGTCAAGTGGGAACTAAGTATTTCGTTTTGTACGTTTTTGTGTTGCTCTTATTTTCCTACGATGCTGTTATGATTGGCTGTGAGTTAGAAAATCTGAAGGACAGATCATCTATTTCTAGTTATTATATGTTCTTTGAGAAAGGGGCAGGTCATGTCAGACGATTTTCCTCTCCCTGCTCCTTTTCGGGTACGGTGTGTTTACAGAGACATGTTTTGTAAATCATTGTTATACATTAAGTTGTGCATACCATGAACGGAACAAATAGAAATGCAGGGTATATGCAGGAATCCTGAAGTCAGATGTAAAACCTTTTAAGACCTTTTTTAAAACCCTTTCCATACATTTTAAGACCATTTTCGCTAAATTGATTTATCAACTTTTAATACTTTTTAAGACCCCGCGGACACCCTGAAATTAAATAAAATGACGGCGAAGCAGGGTCAGAAGTTAGGCACCACATGTGGTCAAATGAAAATAAAAACGTACCAAAGAAAGGCACACAGGGCGGGTTTATTGACTTGAGTTTAGCCAAATATTTCTTAAAGTGGTCCTGACTCAGCTCCACGGCTTCCTCCAGGATCTTCTTCTTCCTCTCCGGTATCGCCTGTTGGTGCAGAAGAGAGAAATAAATTATGTTCAGCATTGGGATTAAAATGCATGTAAAAAACTACAAACATCAGATGTGTCTTAATTATTAATATTAAGGTAAGATTTACAACAATTAGATATTAAAAAAAGATTGATAGCATTTTTTTCCCTTGGCCTGTTAGCATGTAAACTAATGTAAAAAAAAAGTACGCAACCAAAATGTCATTGCATACCTGTACCATTAGTTTTACTCGTCAACACCTGATGCCTACATTACCCACAATGCAACTTAACCAGCAACAGTTTACTTAAAGACTCAGAAGTGTTAGCAGCTGATAATTTAATTCTCACGCCACACCCTCAGATTATTTTATTGTTTTAAATTTGTAGTCTTGAGCTTTTAACAACTTTTATTTATTTTTGTACACATATAGTTGCTGTTGCCTACATTACCCACAATGCAACGTAACCGGTTTGCTTAGAGATTCAGGATTGTTAGCAGCGAATCATTTCTTTCTAACTCCACACCCTCAGATTATTTCTATTGTTTTCATTTGTGGTCTTGAGGTTTTTTTTTTTTACAAATGCAGTTGTAATCAAATAATTTGAGATTTCACAAAACAGCATCAGATTAAAATATAAAGTAAAACCTTCCAACGCTAATTCAAAAAAATTTATAAAAGTGATTTAAGTAATTTTAATACAATAAAAGGCTTAGTTTTAGATGAAGGAATGTAATGCTTTTTTAGACTGTTTAAGGAGCGCTGTTGTTATTCCCTTGTATCTTGTCTTTAATATTTGTGCTTTTTCATGCTGTAAATGGAGCTGCTGTGATGCAGGACAAATGCCAGACTCGATATAATAATAATAATAATACATTTGATTTAAGGACACTGTACAATGTGTTAAATATTCTGAGAGGTAAAATCAACAGAACATGATAAAAACACAAATATGGAGAGGACAATTATGATTATTATTATTATTATTATTATAATGATATGTCAATAAAGTGTTATGGTGTTCTCCCTGACCTCGAAGGTGTGGTCCAGCCGGTACACGGGGACAGAGTTGATGGCGCTGACCACCTCCAGAACGCCGTTGAAGTTGTTGAGCTCCTGGAAAACCTGCAGGATCTCGATGACCCGAGACATCACGGCCACACGCTCCTCCAGGTTCATCGTCTCCACAATGCACCTGAGACACACACAGTGTTAGGAAAATGTCAACTCGTCACTTTTTTCTGAAAATCCCACATTCTGACATTTTTCTCAAAATTCTTTATTTTTCTCAAAATTCTTTATTTCTCAAAATTTGGACTTTTTCCCGAAATCTCAAAATCCTTTATTTTTTCTCAAAATCTCAAAATTCTGACTTCCTCTCAAAATTCGGAAATTTTTCTCAAAATCTCAACATTCTGAATTTTTCTCAAAATTCTGACTTTTGACTAAAAATCTCAAAATTCTGACTTTTTTTTATCAAAACCTCAAAATTCTGACTTTTATCAAAATCTCAAAAAAGTAGTCATCACATACAGAGCATCAACTAGTTCCTGAACAGTGTCCTTCACATGCTGATATCCAAGAGAGGGAGTTACACAGTCACAAGATGGAGGAATAGAAAGCAGTATTCAATGTTTACTTCAGATTAGCTCCACGTCAGAAATGATCATGCTTGTCATATGTCTCTCTCCATAGAGGCTGAATCATCATGTTAATCACATAGCTATCATATGCCTCAAACAGTCCTGATGCTCTTCTAGGTAATCACAAATCCTGTCATGTTCACAGCTACAGTTGGGATACCTTTGTTATCATGTGTACTCTGATATTGGAAGAGGACATTCAGTATTTTCCCAACACATAGTGACAGGTGTGAGATGATGGTCTGATTTAGACTGAAGATAGAGAGTGTGTGTGTGTGTGTGTGTGTGTGTGTGTGTGTGTGTGTGTGTGTGTGTGTGTGTGTGTGTGTGTGTGTGTGTGTGTGGNTAACAGAAAAACCCCAGAGCCTAAATGCACAACCCAATCAACCCAACAGGACACAGGTGAGGGGGGAGGAGACAACACAGGGCACCAGGTGAACATAATCAGGAAACACACATGAGGAAAGGGGAACACTTTTCAGAATAAAACCAGCAAACTAAAACACAGACAGATGCACAAACTACATACACTTCACCACCAACGAAGCTACACAATCCGTAACGGAGGCCGAGATCTATGGCCCCAGAGATCACCTCCGTTACACACACCAACGGTGTTTCAGGGCCGGTTCGGAGCTGGAGCCTGAAAAGCACCGGGTTTTCCTGTTCACACCGCAGCGGAGCAGCCTCTTAGCTCCGGAATCCGGTTCGTTTCAAGCACCAACAAATTGTCCGGCTAGAGCAAAAGCACCACATACGTCACGCTTACGTCGAGGTGGGGGCAGGGGCGGGATCAACTCCTGAACAACAACAAAAAGCCCGCGTTTTATCCACAACGATGGAGAAACTTAACAAGCAGCAGTGGTCCACTGAAGAGACCAGCTACCTACTGGGAATCTGGTCTTCTGAAGAGGTACAGAGGAAGCTGGAGCACAATCGGCCATTGTTGTTGTCGTCGGTGTCAGCTGTGAGGGGTTTCCGCGCGGCTTTGGCTTTATGAAGCAGGCACGCAAACGGTTACGTCATGACGCAAACGATAACGCAATGACGCAGCACCAGTCGGACTCTGGGCAGTGTGAAAAGAGCCGGAGCTAAACCGAAGAACCGGTTCTGAACCTGAAAAGCACGGAGCTTGAACCGGAGTTGCGTTGGTGTGAATGAGGTATATGATGCTTGTTGTAGTTTTCCCTTTCCTCTAGTGTGTTATATAGGTTTAGTGCATGTAAATGGTCTGCAAAGGCTAAAATCCCTGTGTTCCCTCCAGAGGGAGTTTCTCTCCCACACACTCCCAGATGAGGAAAAGGATTCATCATGACATCCACTACCATCTATTTATTCTATGTGCTGATGCTTTTTTCTTTTTTAAGCTGTGGAGCTCAAAAACTGGCAGGTGCTCTTATTGTTTGTGTCACCCTGACACATTCGCTTGTGCTGCTCTTTGTGAACGTGTGATTAAATCAGCGTGAGTATAGAAATCCAAACCCAAAGCAGTTTTGAGTGAAACCTCCTCGCCTTAGAGACACGGTCTTCCCGGAGCAGGTGAAGCCAAGCAACAGATGTGATGCCGGTTTGAACAGATGGTGCAAACATTTAGCAAAAAGGTCAGGTGGTCTGGTGCCTGTGCTTCTCTTGCAGCACATTGATTGGGCTTTTTTTAAAGGAAGACCGAATCCATGACAAGAATCCCTCTGCATGAAAGTGGGATCAAGAGCTTACAGTCCCTAATTACTAACAGTGGGCAGCTATTTGACATATTCCTCATGATTTGACAGGTGCTTTTGATGAGTATTGCTTTCTTAGACAGCTGAAGTGTTTCTATTTATTCTACTCTTTTTTTTTTAAATACCTATAAGAAATAACATGCATGCAAATTGGTTATAGAGGATGTAGATTTAGGATCTCTACATTGTGTATCACCTTTTCTGTCGTCATACATCTTATCAAATGTCTATCAATAAGCAAACTGTGCTCCCCTGACACATCGTACATCTGGGATCGCTAATTAAGATGACGTGTAACATAATTAATGCCTTCACTCCGCTAATTAGCACTCACTTAGTGCCTTAGCTTTGGAGATGTGAAAATCAGCGCTAAACTAGTGTTCATTTTATTCCACACCACAGTCATGTGTCGCAAGATACCACATTAAGCGATTTGAACACTAAAGATGTCTTATTGCTTTTTAGAAATGCACCTGTATTTATTCTTTAACTTTAATGCGCTGTTGAAGTGTCTCTACTTCTGTTATGAAGTTGTTTTTTAGTGATTTTAGATGTGTGGCCACGAGTACATGAGTGTAGCCTTGAAGATGTTCTCTACCTCTTTCCCTGCCATCCCTATCTCTGGCAGTTTGTAGAAGCGCCCCATCAAGGACACTTCAGCCACGTGTCAATCCGCTGATTCCCGCCGAGAGATAAGAAGGCTGTGAAGGGACTGCGGAGGGGCATCTTGCATAATTTATATTGAGCAAAAAATCTATTTGGTGGCATAAATTACTCTGATGTTAATTAGTTGCGGATTGGTCTTTTACAAAAGGTGCATTCTAAATCACTTCGGGGAGAGAGACTCGCTGCACCAAGACAAGCTGGATGGTTCAGACGGTGATAATTTCACATGATGTTATCATGGTAAAACGGTCCCTATGAATACATTGGAAAAGAGACTATTATTATTTCTAGTCCCTCTACTGCCAAGGCAGGAAACATGGAGGGAAAGCTTGTGTTGGAGTTGTCAAGTTCTCCCTCCCTACTCCCCCGTCTCCCTCCTTGCTCCTTCACACACTGTAAACTGTACACACACACACACACACACACACACACACACACACACACACACACACACACACACACACACACACACACACACACACACACACACACACACACACAAACCACCCTCGGTCAGGGAGATTGCTTACCAGCGCTTAGTTCAGTGGCGATGCCCAGTTGGGCCTTGATGTAATGGAAATTGATTGCACTGCTCCCAGGCTACACTGTCATGACAAGTTATTTTAATGGCACTAAAGCGGGCTTATGTTGAAGTTTAAAAGGAGGGGGGCGGAGGCAGCCCAGTGACTCCGGGCGTAGTTACAGCATTGCAAGGCTATTTATTTATTTATGAGATTGCACAATGTTTCTCACAACCAAAAAAATACAGACGGCGAGTTTACAATGAGAGATAGAGAGGAAAATAATGGTGGGGTGGGATCAGTGATGGGGGGGTGACATTTCAGAGCAATTTTCCTTCAAGTGTTAGTGCCTCAGGAGTGAATAGTGGTTGAAGTGAGCTACAAAGGTTACAATTAAAGAATGATTTGTGTCGTTTAGTGTACATTTAGCTGTCACTTCTATCATGGTACAGTATAGTGCATACAGGCCATCTACTGTATGTGCCCATTTATCCTAGCAGTAACCTGCCAAGCATTGAAGATGGACATTTTAAGCCAAGATGAAAGCTGTTGTTTATTGGCCTCACGCAGGTAATGGTTGCAACATAAAGGCTGTGGCAGACCAAAAGTTAAAAAATAAAGAAATATAGAGGAATTAGCTTTTTGTGGAGGCCCTATTCTGCTCATTTTCAGGTTCATATTAGTTCTGTGTGTCTCTACTGTGACATGTCTCCATGCTTTAATGTTCAAAAAGCTCTTTATTTTTCTCATACTGCATGTGTTGCAGCAACTATTTTCACCCTCTGTCTGAAACCAGAGCCTGGTTTCATTGGCTAGCTGGCCGGCTCTGTTGTGATTGGTCAACTGCTTATCACGTAGAAGTGTGTTGGAGTGCTAGCTATTAGAAACGTGGAGGGAGTTTGGGGAATTAGCCTTTGCTAACCATTTACATGCACAGAAACCTATAGAACACACTACAGGAAAGGGAAAACCACAAAAAGCATAATAGCCCCTATTTAGGTGATGTGTGTTTCACAGGTAGGATCATTTCTTGCTAACAAGTTGCATTCAGGTAACTCGTAGCGAAGGTTGTCTGAGGCTTGCTTGGGTTGCATTTGTATTATTGGAGGAGACTTGGCTGTACTTTGCCATAGGCAAACTTCAGCAGAAGTTGTTTACTCTGTCTGCCATACTGTTTCCTCTTCTGTTTTTTTCCTGTTTTTTGTCTTCTTCTGCCCTCCCTGTATCTGGATACGAGAGTTGGGCGGTTTACTTTAAAATGTATTCCATTACAATTACTAGTAGCATGTAAAAAAATGTTATCGTAATCTTGAGTGTCAAAATATTAAAGTAACGTAACCTGATTACTTTGTGAACCACAATATACAATGCAATGCAAACTTTAAGTATTGCGTTTCCCTCATGTTTTGTCCAAGTAATGCTCACTGTGGGACAGTCTGGCCAAATCAAAAGGTCCCTGCTCTTCTTGACAGCTAGAGGAGCCAATTACATTCCTGTGCCTGGTCTGAAACAGCCGTCACCGCCCACCATGAGTAATTATTACCTCACATGTGGGATGTATAGTGTCTGTGGGCGGCGGATTGCGATGGTGAAAACTGATCTTGCGCTTTGGCCCTAAGGAGTGCCACTGCCATGCTTTACGATGACAAAGGTATCAATCCAGAATAGTTTCACGTGCACATGCATGGTTTCCCATTTGGGTGTCACTGTCTGCCGCGCGCAGCCTCATCACACAGGTCAGCAGAGCCAGGACCTCACTCTGCTCGATCATCTGAACGAGACCGGAAATTAACTTTGATGTGGTATGTCTGTGGGCGAGAGGCTCAGGTCCGCGAGGGGGAAAGAGGTGGCTGGTCAGCTGCGTCTGTGGGCGAAATGTGTTTGCCACATGCAGAGATATGAAAAAGAGAGGAGTGTGTGTGTGCGAGAGAGATAGAGAGAGAAGCCACCCCCACATACTCGATGAGGAGACTTCAAATACGCTTAATTCATATTCATCTCACATGGAGTTGTGGGCTTAGAGAGCTAGATTTAATACATTTCAGCTCTCTGTGACAGATCTGGAGCATGTCTAAATGATATTGTAATTTCATTGAACAATCTCTTACAATGTGTGCAGGGGCAGACCTATCATTAGCACTAAGTGCCTCTCCTATGTGGCGTTACAAAGGGCTTTTGTCTTTGCGTTTCTCCCTACTGTCCCAATGACAGATCTATTTGTCTCTGTCTTACAAAAAACAATATCTTTAATGTAAAGGCTCCTTCCTAGTGACAAACTCGCTGAGGATTATAACTCTGAGTCAGGTCCTTTTTAGCCTCTTTACATGCTTTGTCTTTGAACTCTTAGCTCATCACTAGTACCGCTGCCTCTACAGCTAGCTGTCAGCTGGCCAACCTCCAGTCAACGGGCGGCTAGCAGCGGACCCATCTGACTGGGCTCTGGTTTCAGACAGAGGGTGAAAAGAGGTCCTGCAGCACAGGCAGTATGAGAAAAATAAAGGGCTTTTTGAACATTAAAGCTTGGAGACATGTCACAGTAGAAGCACAGAATATAAATATGAACCTGAAAATAAGCATGATATGTCTGTCCTGTTTCATTAGTGATTACAGTGTTGAAGCAATAAGTGTGTGCAAACTCGCTCTTTCCATGAACTAAAGTGACCCTAAAGGTAAAAGCTGTGAACTGTTATTGATTGCACCTTTTAAATCCTCTACAGTCATCCAGGGGAGTTGTGCTATACATAGATGAAGGGAGCCGGGAGAGAAATATATGCAAGATTTAAGCCTCTTTGAAACTGAGGCGCAGGTTCTGCAAAAATAGCATGCAACCAGCACGAGCAAGGTGTTCCTGATAGGTTTTGTTCACAGTGCCACAATGCTATTCCACCAAGAAATGCACAACTGAGGAATAATGGAGGATTTCTGCAGCCTGCATTTATTCACAATCTGTTCCCTTTTATTCCAATAGGTTTCAAAAACGATCCCTGTGGTGAAAAATCTGCACACCGTCCTTTTTGCTTAAAAATACTTGAAAATAGGGTTTCACGGTATAAAACACCCGTCAGGTCATGATCATCTGACGTAACATTTGATGCTAGTTAAGAAAGATAATGTGATTTTATTTCTCCTTAAATGTGTAATATAAAGAATACTTTGATGTCTCCAAAGCAACAGCCTTTACAATATCCGGGACTAAAATATAAATTGAGGGCCTCACCTCAAAGGTAAAGTTGTCTTTTATGTTTGAATAAAAAGTCTTGGAGTTTGAAAAAAGGAACAGAGGAGGAGATGTACTGTCAGCATATGCAATACAAAGCTTTAATCATAATAACTGTATCAGAGGCAGGTCTGATCAGAGAGGTTCTAGGAGTTGACACTGCCAATGTAATGTAGGTGGACGGCTGATGACCGTCCTGTCGGATGCTATTGGCTAAATCAATTCAATGAAGACTAACAATTGCTCTGTAAAAGAAGAAGCAATAATAAATGCATGTAAATCCAGCATTTCTCAGCTGAGCCCCAGTACAGTTTACAGTTTTTTTCTGCATCTCCCTTGAGGATAACGGATTTGGGGGGGGGTTAGCACAAACCCCCGATGTAGGGCACCACAGTGGCACAGCTACCCCGGCCCGGCTGGCACCAGACACCAACCGCTGACCTGTTTAAACAGCTGGAACGCTTGGCACTGCCTGCCTCCGGAGATTTGCAGTGCCACTGGCAAAGGGGTTGAGAGGAAGGAAGAGGGGGTGAGGGAGGGGAGAAGGAAGGGGGATGGGAGGCTTGTTGGCGTGGCTGGGCGGAGGGATTCGTTGCTCGGCAATAGGGGACCAGTGTGCAGAAATGGCAGGAATTAAACAGGCCGCTGGCAACAAGTGGAGGAGGAGGAGGTTGGGATAGAGTTCAAGTCAAATATACACAGGTTTTTAAACGGGGGGCTGGTCAGGTTGGGCGGATGCAATGAATGGGTGACCAGGACAAATAATAAATAGATGGTTGAGAAGCCTCTGTGCCAACCGCTTTGTTTGTCATTAAGAAAAAACAGAGTCTCTGTGTTTTGGAGGGGTTTAAGGT
This sequence comes from Notothenia coriiceps, assembly GCF_000735185.1. Classification (NCBI taxonomy): domain Eukaryota; kingdom Metazoa; phylum Chordata; class Actinopteri; order Perciformes; family Nototheniidae; genus Notothenia; species Notothenia coriiceps. The sequence continues at coordinate 179,379 of NW_011349573.1, read as the reverse complement.
TGTTAGCAAGGGGGGTGGGAGGTTACTGACTTACAAGAGGGAGCACCTTTTAGCTGGCAGGGGTAACAATAACAATGCTGCTGTAGCAAAGAGCGTACGTTCTGAACACAAGAAAGGAGACAGTCAATATCAGCCAGGAAAAAAATGAAATGTAGTTACAGAACATCTGCTCCAAAATAACCAAAGGGCGTCTATCTTTTGAAGCCGACTTGCATATGACAAAAGCACAGCGCAGATAACAGCGATTCACTAGATATCATTAGTCATTCTGCGCAAGGATATTTAAAAAAAGATGTATAGACGGGTCAATGTGCAGCATTTGAGGTTAAATGAAGTCGTTGGCGTCATATTTTTGGGAATTCAATAACACTAATAAATCCTTTACAAGTCAAAATGCAATGGCTTGTAAGGCAGCAGCATGTTTTCGGTTACTTTTCAATCTAGGATTTCTTTACTGCTTATGTAACATCCATTTGAGGGCTTCTTTATTATTAATGACGATCAAATCCTTGTTTATGGAAGTGCTTGAGCCTGGCTGGTTTAATGATATTTCTTTCCAGAGGTATGTTTGCAGCAGCTTTGATGAATAATTCAGAGGGTTTGTGCTATATTCAATGCACATTCCAGTGGATGTTTTAGCGCTGAGACGAGCGCCAAAAACACGGCTGAAAACATTTCAAGCACCAGCGATCAGACCTTGCTGTGGTTAAAGTCAAATGCCAATATTTGACTGACCCTGCTTGTTTGTGTGGGAGGGGTACATGTTTGTTCAAGTCTAGTTTGTATTGGTCCGCATGTAGAGAAACGGAGGACGCAACCGACTCTAGTACATAACAGAGGCAAAGATTATATTAGCAATAAAACGTATCTGCACAATTATCTAGACAGTTAAGCATGCCTTGAAGCTTAGTATGGATTTCGTACAGTGGTCAATCGGACACAATGGGTGGATTAGGCCCTTTCGCTAATTGGGCAACATGTTTTTTCTCTATTCAAAATCCTATGTTAAAGCGAAACCCCCTCCGGAAGAAGCTTTGGGATTATAACCTTTACAGACCATTTACATGCACGCAAACCTATATAACAGTATAGAGATGGAAAAACCCCAAAACCAAATAGGGCCCCATAAAAATCTATTTAGCTTTTAAAGAGCATAACAGAGGCGTCTGCCAGACAAGCTAACACTTGATTGGTAGGCAGGTTGATAGGAGTGGCTTGTGTAAGCAGTGACAGTCTATTTTTACATTATGTTATTTAGCAACCCTTACACTTAATGCAAAGTAAATATATAAACTGTACTTACAGGCAGTGCATCATTTTGTATCATATGCAAGAAGAGATAGGACTACAAGATGTTACATAGTCACAGATAAGTCAGGCGTAATGGTAAGAATTAGCATTAGTTATTTTTTTATAACAATAGCATACTCTCTGCCCCATAACCATTTTACACGTGTAAAGACATGCATTCTTGTTACCATGAATTACTCGGTCAACTGTTTTTCTGGTACAGTAATCGCTTTGTGTCTTAAGTTTAACTTAATCATAAAAACACACCAAGTTTAATTAAAATAATTGGCTGACTTACTTGTTTTGTATGAATTATTACCAATGTTGCATGAAACAACAAGTAAACATATTGCATATTTCATGCATGATATCATTTTTTTCATGCATTTTTAATACCAATTGCTTGTGGCATTGAAATAAAGGCACGTAGCCATTCAGTGGCAAAATAATCCAAGTTCATATTAGTACAAAGTACAATATATTACTTAGTGTTTCGTGATTTCTAAAAGCAAAATCAACCATCAATTTGACTGGGCTGTGAATAAGAAGAACAATGTAAGTCAAAGCCATCGACCATTTTGATCATTTTAAATATAGCTTTTATTTATTATTAATACAATTCAAATATGCAGCGATAATAACTTCACCGAAGCACCGTTCCTTATTAAAAACCATATCTATTAGAGATGGGATCCTCAGTACATTATTATTAGTATATTGTGAATTTTCTTGCAGCACACGGTAAATAAAAAAGTACTCCTCACCACAGAAGAGATCTTCGAGATGTATGAACTGCCAGCCGAACTATGATAATATAATTTGTCCTGGGAAGCGTGCTGTAACACAAAAAATTAGAAAATCTAGAGGAAGCAACTTGTAAAATCTTAATTAAAAGATTGTATCAGACATGGCTTTGCTTATGGAAAATAGGGAAATAATGGACTTAAAAGACAAGTTTTTACAGACGGAGCCGAGAAATAATTCACTCTGCTGGTGTAGCGGGAATCAGAGAGGAGTTATTTGCCGCAGGGAGAGAATTGACATTTTTTAATATCCACAGCAATGAAATCTCAATATAGCAACTGAGGCTGCAGTGTGTCATTTGGCATCAGATCCCTCCTTTTCTCTATTTTTTCCTCTGCTGTTTGTCTCATTTCAGAGCTCATTATGGCAAAAAAACAAAGTGTAATTAACGCAATCATGATTAATTACAGCACACAGCCTCGGTTTACACATCTGCCTAATTGCAACTTTCTTTCACGTTATTTCAAACGTTCAAGTAAGCAGAACTCCTCGCATTAGCTGTGTTTCTTCTCCTCTTCCTTCCTGCAAGTCTATTTGTGTTTCTGCAACTTTTTCTCAAACATTTGTCGAATCGAAACGGCCCTGTGCTCGAACCCTCCCACACATTGTTACTCCCAGCTTCCCCTAAACAGCAGCCACGTCCACATTTAGATCTGGAGACGGCCATTTTGGACGAGAACATGTGCAAAGTGGGAAGTGTAGCTCTGCCAAAGGCAACCTGTCAAACTGATTCCCACTGCGATATATATACATAGTAATACCCCTATTGATTGCTGTGAATAAATGTTTCGAGGGGAACTGGAAAGCAGGCTGCTGGGAGAAAAGATGGGAAGAATTTATGACAGGCAGGCAGCACTCAAGATTAATTCACTTTTTAATTACAGGGAAGTACAAGGTATTGCCTGTCGAGTAGTTACATTTAAAGCTCAGACAAAATGCTTGCTGAGAACGCAGTATATGGAAGAAAGTGTATGAACCTACAGTACATTTTTCCTCGACCCTGCGTTATTGAAATCACCGCCGTCTGTATTCGTTTCTAATATTCATGCTTGTTGGAAATTGGAGAAATCGGCTTTCTGAGTGTGGCGAAACTCAATTATTTCTTCTTTGGTCTTGTATAAAGTCTATTAAGTGTCAAGCTCACTACTCTTTACGCCGAGCCTGTTACATATTTTCCTTTTTGTCCCTTTTTAAAAAATATAATTCATTTGGCTTTCTGTTGTTTTCATGCTGCAGGAATACAATTCCCCCTGCAGAGGCGAAAGCTTCCCAGCATGTTAATGTGTTCTGGAGGCCGAAAAAGCAAAAGAACCGGCACATTAACACAGTTTAGTGCCGCGGAGCCTGGGAGGACCATCTCCTGAGTTTAAACTAAGGCCAGCTATTAGTGTGTTTAAACGGCAACCAGAAAAACGCTATTGATTCCTGGGGGGACATTTTGTTTCATTTTACAATTGCTACCATTTTAAAATTGAAATGTTTATTTAAAAAAAATTGGAGTGTAGTTTACCACCAAATATAACAACAATAAATAACGACAAGGGACGAGTGTTACATAGTGCTTTAACTGCAGACTATTTACATTCACCAAAACCTATACACACTGCAGGAATGGAAAGACCCTAAAAGCATTTCTCATTTAGAACCAGGGAATCACTTTGTGTGCTTTTTGTGTAATTTGGTCTGAAGCATTGACTTTAACCCCCATCAACAGTAATGCGAAAATATTGGATTTCATCTAAAGTTTATGAATCATCTGGGAAGTTTGATAACCTTCTTTTGGAGTTCAACATCACACCTGCCGCCTCGTCATCATTCATGAAAGCCAGCTGGCATTTAAGCCTCAGTCAAAAGTCACATGTTCTCCAGTGTGACGCTGTAAAGGACAGAACTCAACAGGGTGTCGTGTAATTGCATGTGATTTATGACCCTGGGTCAATCTGGCATCTCTTTCTCAAACTACAGACACTTACAGTATCAGAGGCATGTGTGGAGAAAGTACCTGCACCTGTTGCTATGCAACAAGTCATGTGCATCCTCATGCAGAACAAGAAAAGAGCTTTCACCTTTATTGGTTAAAAAATGTACTTTTATATTGTGCTTGTGAAATCACATTCAGGATAAAAATATATGAAAAGATCAGTTTGAGACATGTGATTCTAAACAACATGTCCTGTAGCATCGAACCCTGCGCTCACCAGGCTTTCTAACGGTTGCTATGGGTGTGACATGATGGCAATTAGCACCATGTTAACCCAGCTGGCTTCCCTCCTTCAACTTCCATCACTAAGGATATTCACGCCCAAGCAATGACCCACACTGCCTCCCAACACACACGCTTTCCTGTTGTTGAAGAAGCGCCAAACAACATCTTCATCTCATCCATTCTTTTTTTCTCTCCGTCTCTTCTTAGCTCGCTCTCCCACTCTATCCGCTGCGAAAAGCCTTTTTTTTATAAAAGCACCTCGAGCTTTCTTGCAGCTCCACCATCTCCTTCCTCTCTGACTCATCCTCAACTCCTCCCTTGAGGAATATTTTAGGCTAGGCGGCTTGAAACAGATCACCATCTCTCCCACCTCCCACCCTCATTGAGTGAATAACACGTTTCTGAGGCCCCCGCTCTAGAAACAGGTGAACAATGAGTTTAGGCCCTCTGTAATTAACAAGCAACTGTCTCCTAGCCACACATGATTAGCCGCACATGATCCATGTGTGGACAGTTTTTCCTCAGCAGTGCAAATGTTTACAAGTATGCATCAGATCCAAAAAAGATATCTCAAGTCATTACAGGAAATACCTGAACCATACATAAGCACTGTGAGTAATCATGCCTTTCTTTTTCAAAGCTGTTCAGTGGAGAGTGAAGTCGCTCCTGCTATTTTTGCTTTAGATGATTTATGTGATTTCCCCGAATGCATTGTCCTATCCTCTGGGCCCGCTCATATTCAATTGTTTTGATGGATCTCCTAAGCCAACACCCTTTTCAATAAGGAAGTATACCCTTATTATGTTCTGTTCAGGGTTTTCTATATTGGTATTTTTTAACAAGAATCCTCGGAGAGAGTAGCGTTGTCATTTCTTTAGGGTTCATGTATTTCCCAAAAGTGTATTTTTCAGTGCTTTTCAAATATCCCCTTTTCAGCTCGGGGAGTCTAGCAGAGCATCTAGCTCATTTTTAACAAGCAGCATCCTTTTTCAGATAAAATATGTATCTTTTGCACCTCGGAAATATCCGTCATAACAAGTGGCTGCAACTCCACAAAGCACACATTCTTTTCAACTACATTTTCAGACAGAATTTGATCTACGTGGTTGCTGCCAGACACGGTGTTGAAACAGCTGCCCGGATGCTGTTTGCAGACATTACGGTGTATAGCAGTTGTTAGCAGCGGTGCTATAGCTGGGGTCATGGAGGTTTTTGGCCAGACAAATATAAGTAGGTGGGAATGAATGCAGATTGCAACAGTGGTGTGCAGAAGCCCAGAGCCCAATATTACGATTTCTAATGTTAGTTGCTGCAATTGACTGTCCTGCATTCAACTCAAACTTCAATTGCAATATAATACAGCTTAAGGAGAAAGCAAAGCCCAGGTCTCTGATACTTTACGTCCTTTAAAGCCGCTCGTTTCCCTCTCCTTGCAGTAAAACGACATCTCCTTCATCCGAGAGATCATCAGAGACCGCACTCATCGTGGCTCTGCTCCATTTCACCCGTTGCCTCAAGCAGACATTTCAGGGCATAAGCCACGAGGTCCTTCCGCTAAAATAACTGTTATTTTTCCAGACTCATAACATTTGACTCCCACACTGTACAATCACAGGCAACAGCAGCGTCGTTGTTTCCATCAACTATTTATTTAACTGCATTCTGTTCATAAAAAAAATAGTTTGCGGTAGGAAAATTGCACCGGTTATGTTGTGAGGTAATGAAAGCACTTTTCCTTCAGCTGAGGTCACATTAAGAATTTACTATGGCATTTTTCCGGTCTATTGACCTGTATATTTAGCCATGAAAGAGAAAAGTGGCCAATAAAACTTTGTAAGTACTTGATGATAGCCTCTCAAAAATACAATCTACTTCCACAATCTGAACAAAAGTAGTACTACCAGCATGTCTTTCCAGCAATTGACTCAAGTGCTGTTCGTTTATAGTGTTTTTCATAGTCATTTAACCTCATTTGAAAGAGAAAGGTTGTATAATTCACCAGCAGAAAGTATATTTGACAAACTGACTTATTGAGTTCAGTTTGCTGGTTATCTAGAACCCTTCTCCATGTGTCCCATCCTCGGCCCTGAGGAAGCCCTTTACTGTCTCAAAACTTTAACAGTCCCTGACAGCTGCTGACAAATGTCTTCTCCTTCTCAGTTTGCAGCAGCTCCCTTCGGCTAAAGTCCAGTTTGAAGACATTCTTGTTAACTTATTCAACACAATAAAGTCCTGCATTATCTTTCAGATTCAGTTATATAACATATCTTCTTATATGTCAAGCCTTGGCGAGGATGGTTTGACAAAGTCAGTTTATTAAAAATGATATTTTCAATGAACAGTCTTTAAGGGTCTTAAGCTTACCAACAACACACAAACAAACACCCACACACACAACTCCACGCTGGAGTGGTCTTTAATGAGGTGGGAACAGAGGACCACAACCCTCTCTCCCTCCTCCCCTCCTCTGCCTCCTTTTTCATCTTCCCTTTGTCTTTCTCCCCCTCGAGAGCGACGGAAACAGACAGACAGAGTGACAAAGACACACACAGATAGGGGAAGGAGAGGAGGCGATGTGGGAGTTAATGGGAGAGAACAAGCTCTTTTCTTTCCTCTTTCATTACTCCATCCCCCCATCCATCATCATGTGATCACATCGAGAGCAGATCACTGTGTGTGTGNGTAAATGTGGACAAACACCAAAGGATGCATTAGGCTTTGGTTGGTTAGTGTGTGTGTGTGTGTGTGTGTGTGTGTGTGTGTGTGTGTGTGTGTGTGTGTGTGTGTGTGTGTGTGTGTGTGTGTGTGTGTGTGTGTGTGTGTGTGTGTGTGTGTGTGTGTGTGTGTGTGTGTGTGTGTGTGTGTGTGTGTGTGTGTGTGTGTGTGTGTGTGTGTGTGTGTGTGTGTGTGTGTGTGTGTGTGTGTGTGTGTGTGTGTGTGTGTAGTATAGTATTTTTTTACTTTGTGAAACTAAAATGTGTCTGCTCCAGGTACGTGATAGGCTATGGGGCGGGACATCTCTAAGTGGTTGACCAATCACAACAGAGTAAGATGGTTTTAGGTTGACATTGATGACGTTACCATTTAAAGTTATCTTTGTTTTGCATGATGTTAATTAGGCCAAATATTTCCCATAGATAAAGACATAAACTCCAGGTTACTTTCAAACCGCTCCTTCAAACGTATTGTTTTTATAAATAATCGAAACGACTACTTTGAAATGTTCTATATATGAAAAAAAAATCTCACCTTGAAGAGTAGAGCTACAAAGCAGGCAGGCGTCATGTGAAGACAATACATTATGTTGCCAGCAAGAAAAACACAAAACCAATAAGCCCTCAAGTGATAATCATGTCATCCTGACCCTTCGACGTGGACATCCTCTCTCCAGGACTCTTGGTATTTACCTTGAACATGATCTATGGCACATGTCTCCCTGTCTGTGGAATGGCGTGCCTTCATCCCACAGCAGATTGTCAGCAACACATCAATATTAAATCGTTCAAAATTGGAAATGATGGCAGGACAAGTGCGAAAACATTATACCATTAGAAGATAAAATCCATACAGCTACAGGAAGAAATGTGTTCCAGGATAATGGGAGGCTCAACATTCATAGATTGATAACGTCGAGTAAAGGTTAAACAAAAGAGCATCTGTTGAACTGAGTTTCAAACCTTTGAGTTTGTAGAAAGATGAGTTCTTTACAATGGTGCTGTGTTTCAGGAAATACATGAGGGACCCTACAAATAAAATAGGGCCCCTTTAAGGAAGTATTTGTCAAGTCTATATGGTTTCAATATAAGCTTGGAGGAAATAGGAGTCTGCTCACCTCCTCATTACAACACACTCTAATTTGATGTCGCTGAGGATAATGATGCTTTTGTTCTGAAGGCATCCTCTGCTCATAGTCTACCATTAAACAGTGTGACTCCCTTCAGATGAGTGACTGAAGACCAATTCCCAGTTTATTATTTACCAAGCGACAAACGAGCAAGCCGAACCTCTGTGAGCAGTGCAGATTGTCAGATTGTTACGGAGGAGCTGGAGAACAAAGAGTGTTTCCACAATGAGAGGAAGTGATACAGATTCCCAAACTATGCAATTAAAAGGACGGCCTTTTGTTTACTCAGTAGCGGTTTATAAATGATTATGTTTGATGTTCTACTACTACTTAGATGACAGGGATTTGCTGTGGGAAAGTTTCAACTTCAGCAAACAATTCTTACTAAATTCAGGTTAATGAGGCCCTATTAAGCTTTTTGGGGTTCTCCTGTTCCTGTGGTGTGTTGTATTGGTTTGCTGTGCATGTAAATGGTCTGCAAAGGCTAAGATATGTCGATAAGAGTTTTTCTGTACATATCTGGTACAATATTTGAATGAGATAAGAAAAGGTGGAATAAGTTCTACTACATGTATAAGCTTAACTTCTTCCTAGCTTGGAATAAAACAACAAATTCTCTCCAAACCCAAACAGGGTCCCAAAAGGCATCGTGGGCAACAAAGATAATTACTAACAGAGGCACAAGAGGACAAGAAAACAGGGAAGGTAAATACACCAAAAGAATAAATCAAATTACTCTGACACAAAACAACTCCTGGGATGCATTTAAATTCACTGATTTCTGATGCATAAGAGTCTAGGTGGATAGGAGATGGAACAGCTTAAAAGTGTATTTCGGGGGAATTTAGCAAAGAGGCTCAACACCATCACCCAGTTTTTTTCTTCGTTGCAATTTCAGAAAACTTGCCCGCAATGTCGTAATGTCAAGTGTCAGGGGATGAAGTGGGATTTCTCGAGGAGGAAGGCAGTTGAACGGTCTTGAAGTTTTAACAGCCAATCAAGATCACAGGGGATCTTGCCGGATTATTCCCAGAATGAACGTCACAAACAGAGGCCGTAAATTCAATCTAACACGGAATAAAAAGTCAGAAAAAGGTAGACATGGAAGGTCACAAGTGACACTTCAGCCATGCAAAGACACACAGCATCAAAGCAAATCCAACATGGCAGCGGTATAAAGATTAAAGAAGCAGGTGTGTGAATGCAGGATGAATCTCTGGTTGTGTTGTTATATATATTAGATATAGATATTAGAAATAGCACACATTAGGACTCTAGTAGAAACAGTGAAAGCGGCTCGCGTTGAACTGTCAAGCTGAATTACAGACCTGAACCTCTGTGATCCGTACCACGAAAGGAAAACATTAGAATGACATGCCCACTGAGGCCTGAGAACAGCATTTACACAACATTGTTTAATCAAGTATTTTAAATTAAATCTATTATGAGGATCCACGTCCATTAGGAGACAAAAAAGGGACAATGTGTGCTGATTAATTGGGGCCCCCGTTTACAGATCCATCTGTGGGTCCCTTGAGTTCCTCTCTACGTCTCGCTTTCTCCCTCTCACCTGCCTAATTAACTGTTATCCGGAGAAATCTATGCTCAGGAGAATGAATATCAAAATTACGAGAAAAAAAAAGCCAAACTGCATTTGGCTGGGCTGTCTCTCAGTGGATGACAGCCCAGCACTGAGAGGAAGTGATAGAGGTGTTGAATCGAATAGTTGTTCATACATTACGTTTATAACAATGGGTGCAGATGTAAACGAGCAGAATAAACACATGTCCACTATTCCTCAACCAAATAAAACCAAATCTGTTGCAGTTAGATTACATGTAATCCGTTACTCCTGAAGCTGTCTCTCAGCAATCAGGTAATGGATTTAGAATCATCTACTATCACAAAACTTCATTACATGAACGTAAGCCAGAGCAGCTTTTATCCATGATCAATTTAAAGGTACTTTACTTTAAAGGTAGGCCTGCACCTATTTTCTGATTGCCACCTTTTACCTCTGCGCTCCAGTTGTGTTCATCGCCCATGACAAATTGACTTCAAAGGAAGTCTCCATCATGACCCATTTTCCCTTCCACCAACAGCTGAGCTCTCACCCAATAAGGCACAAAGCGGGGAATTTCCCCATGAGCCCCGTTGTGCATCAAAAGGCTGGTAAGGCAAACGGTAGAGCACGGCTCTGAGGAAGCCGCGTGAGGCAAAATGGGAAGCAATCATTTGAAGCAATGCTAACATTTGAAGGGAGTGCGGAGGGAGATTATGAATGGTTTTCTCCGAAGCACCACTTCCATCCATTACTGACTCATTACAGCCGAACAAACACAAGAAGCATCCATGTTGCACACGCTTTAACCAAGATGAATGTGATCAGTGTAATTACATTGAGAAGACACTGAAAAGGACAGGAGAGAAAGCGCCGACATGCCTTTCATATCGACTGAAATACTTTCTTTCTCATGCACTGTGTCGATGACTCAGTACGCTTGCCTACCAAGATCAAAACTCAAAGTTCAAACACAAAAGGGAAAAACATTTCATTCTAAACACTGGTTACTTCAAGTACTACCTGTGCTGATCTAAAAAACTTGGCTACAAAAGAAATGTACAGTAAATGCTAGAAACTAGTGTCAGCAGTTTTTTAAGTTTTGGACTTAATGTGCATTTTTTAATCAACTTCTTGCAGTTTTATTAAGTAAAACGTAGTATCATAATCTGATTTGACCCCCACATGTCCACTGTATTTGCACAGCAAGGAGGGAATTGACAAACAAATCCACATTTAAGTCGAGCGGCACCTACTTAAGGGGAATTGGCTCTGATCAAATAATCTAGAAATTTGAAGCGATGGCATTATGACAAGCAGGCATTTGCTGCAAGTGTGACACACCACGCTGCATTGATGGACAGAAAAGAATCTCTCAGTGAGGGGAATGAAACGTGTCTCTTACCTATTGCCATCTCGATGACGCTCACTTGGCTCTCCGAGGGGAAGAGGATTTTGGGCGGCTTGTCTGTCAGGGGAGCTGTGAGGACAGAGAAAACCAGAGCACATTACATTTCTCATCCCTTGGACAGTAGGGGTATGTTTTATTCATTAAAGACCACAATAAAAGGCTGCATTAAAATGGGAACAAATACATGGAAATATAATGTGGACAGGACAGAGAAGAAAATGGACGAATAACTGTGAATTACCCTTTCCAAAGCTTTTCAAACATCAATGCACAAGCTTTCAAAGAAACAGCTGCTTCAATGTTTTAAGGCCGTGAGCGATGATATGGCTTTGACATGGACTGCAATACAAACTGTACTGTATATACTGCAGCTGTGTAACTATTCAACCATTGCTGAATCTACGATATACCCCGAGGTAAAAACCCTTCACAGCTGCAGTGTAAGGTTAAGAGCTACTGCAGGAGATGCAGTATTTCCTGCTGTGCAGATAAGTGATCAGAAAATGTAAGCTTCTTGAAATACCTTGAATGATTACAATATCTTTCAGAACAAATTAAAAGCAACGTGCATGGTTCGGAGGGTCACGTGATCCCAAAGGCATGCCGTGTGGTATCTGTGTTCAAAATGGGAGCGTGGTCCTGATCTAAAAGTGTATCACATTAGGAAAGCCTTTCGTCCCAACGCCCAATGAAAATACTCCGGGTCCAATTAGACAGCTGCTGAGTAACAAAAGACGTGTACTTAGAGGCTCCTCATTATAATGATTCCCTAATTGGTTCTAGTCTTCAAAGTGTCATCAGAGAGGTTTTTCTATCTGCGCTCACTAAGAAATACTCGCAGGAATGAGGCTTGTTTTTAGTATAAATGACTTGTGGTGTGGCTGGAGCCGTGATCGCTGAGCTAAACCTGGAGAGGAGTGACAGGAAGGAGGAAGTTCATATTGAACCGGTTCCTTCATCCTCCAGTTCTCCAGTGACTCAACACAGCGGAGGACGAGTTAGCTCTAGTTACATGTTGATGTAAAGCCTTCAGGGTAGTTTTTATCGCAACAACTGCAGTTTAACAGAGCAGACTTAAGTTTTTCAGATGTCTTTCTTCCATTTATATATTCAGTTATTCTTCATGAATAACTTTGTGCCATACATAACAGATGAGTGTTTCATAATGCAACTGCGGGACCCTTAAAAATCAGTTTTCCACAAATAAGTGAGTGTATTGTGGGCGAGATTCTGTCTTGAAAAGGCCAGTTAAACCATGACATATTATGCTAATTTTTCAGCTTCATATATACATAGATATTTGTGCCTTCAAAAAGCTCATCATTTTTCTCATACTGCCTGTGCTGCAGCTTCTCTTTTCACCCTCTGTCTGAAACCAGAGAACAGTCTGCTCTGATTGGTTACCTCTTATTTCAGAGGCAATATGTTAGCCAAAATATACACTGCAGTGGTATCCACTCAGTTGTGCTAATTAAAACAACAATTTAATTGTTCTGATGCCCAATCTATTGAAAGATGAAACCATGCCATGTCCTTTAAATAAATAATCATGCAATTTGTTAAAGCAGTGGGCTGAAAGCAGGATAAAAACAAAACCCAATATGAGCTCATTAATTACTATTTCAAAAAAGAAGTCAATGCAAATGATTCCTTTTTTCCCTGTGCTTGCTGTATTTCAGTGCTGTGTAAAGAAATCTCATTACCTCAATTACCTTTTCCCCGATGAAATATGCTCAGATTAGTTAGCTTCATATTACTTGAAAAGAAAAAAAATATTTGTTCTACTCTGTAGGTTCGTCGTGAACAAGAAAGCGCTTGATTTGAAGAGAGACATTGGTGCACGGGCTGTATTTATAGAAACATGCAAACAAAGAGCTCAGCTGGGGATGCAAACATCAAACATGAAGCTATAGCTTGTTGCACATACTGTTGAGTGAGTTTAAAAGTTGTACATTATGTATTTGCTTTAATGATCATAGAAAGTAAACAGCACATTTGAAGTGGATCATTCTAGAGCAAAAGGAAAGAAAAGTGGAAGAAATTGTGCCTTTTATCCAAATCAAGGGCACGCTGCAGATATGATGTTTGTCAGTGGGATCCCACCAAGCTGTGAGGCACGCAACAACACACACACACACATTTGAGATGCATCAGTGAAGCTGGCTGGTCTTCAACTACAAAACCATCATTCTGTGGTGGGTTATTATACAAGGGAGTGGGCAGGCTTTTCGCTGAGGGGCGAGACACACATCCAGCCTCACCTGTTTATACACACACACACTCTCACGCTCGCAAACTCACTCACTCACTCACTCACTCACTCACTCACTCACTCACTCACTCANTGTGTGTGTGTGTGTGTGTGTGTGTGTGTGTGTGTGTGTGTGTGTGTGTGTGTGTGTGTGTGTGTGTGTGTGTGATATTGGGGATAGGTGTTGCTGTGTTACACAGCAACACCTATCCCCAATATCACACACACACACACACACACACACACACACACACACACACACACACACACACACACACACACACACACACACACACACACCCCTCTAAATGTCACAGGCTCGGCAGAAACGCTCCATCGATGCCAAAGGTTCAGATGCCCGAGGATCAATATTACATCATTTCATTCAATTAGGGCATATTTATTCCCCTCAAGTTATTGTACATCTGCGATCCTATGTATTCCTGGCAAGCCTCCAGATGAGTCATGGCCCGGCGGCAGGGGAGGGGAAGACAGAGTGAGATAAAGATGAAGAGAGAGAAGAGGAGGTGGGGGGAAAGAGAATGAGAGAGAAATTAAGGTAGGGGGAGTTTGGGGCGAAGAATCGGAGCAATGCGAGATCATTTAGGATTCACAGAGGGGATGAAATATGGCGGAGTCTCCTTCAGTTATTACAGATGAAAGTGGATACAAGACAGCACACTGTCCCTAATGGTTAATATGCCCTGCAGCGTGGAGGCATAAATCGTTACTGTCATATCACAGGGAGGGGTTGCTGGTGGTGATTGGAAGGGGTTCTTGGCAAAAGGATGCTCCCATTAGTGTTTTACATAAGTACGCTAATGAGGGGACAGTCTGTGCAGCGGCTTCAGAGAACCTGCTCGGCCCGCTGGATCTTAAGTTTGCTCAGCACTTTGAGGAAACTCACCAGAGCGTGAGCACCAGATCATGTCCTATTTAGGCTTGTGATTGACCTCAAAATTCAAGCCACCGCCCCACATTGACTCTGCTTCCAGTCAGCTGCTCCCACCTGCAGCCTTGGACCTGTCTCTGCAAACTAAAAGGAAAAATGGTAGCAGGCGTTTTCTCTCCTTAGCAGAAAATAGCATCAAGGACCAGCCAAGCCACTTGAGTATTAAGATATACTGCCTTGTGTCCGTGCCAGCAATGCTTCCTGTCTCTGGTTGAACCTATTAATCATAAATTGGGCTTTGGCATGTAGTTTACAGGAAGGCTGCTTTGTTGTTGTTCTCTATTTCTATGCTTAAGGGCCTAAGTGTTTCTGCATTGCACCTGCATGCAAGCAGGAAGGTCACAAAACTTCTGCCTTTGTCAGTTTAGCAGATGGATGGATTATAAATCAGCCGGGAGGGATAAGAACCCTGCTGACAAAAGTACATAAAGCATCTTAAGTGCAACTCAAGTAACGTAGATAATTGAGGATAACTTGATTCATACTCGACAGTGGTTTTGTGTTTTGCCTGCAGAGTGATCTACCAGTTGATTTTGTGTAGCATTGTGTTGTGAAACCGCAATAACTCCATGCCATCTTTCAATAACAAGAGAGACACCAATACGGAGCAAGGCCATTGCTCACACACAGCAAAAAGAAAACAAAAAATGCAGTGGGGGAGGAATTACAGTGCATTTATTTTATGCATGTTTTTGTGTCATTAGCTTAAAACTGCTTGAAGATAAGATCAAATTTTTCTGACATCCATAAAACCAGAAAATTGTGTTTGCATACTTTTGCTTGCCACTGTACCCAAACTTGATTCGAAAACCGGCACGAGGATTTACCGACAGCAGGGACACTTGTTCAGCTCTGTGGGACAGCTTGGCACTTGAGAGCCCCCTGCTTTCAAATGAAATGCACCTCCTAGTGTGGCTGCTAAGCACAGGGATTTTTACAGCCATGAGAGTAACCCTGATTTTAACCTAGACACTACGGTGGAGACATTAATTTTCTCCGGTGACTGGAATATAATCCTTTCTAATATCTTAGGAAGTTTAATGCATATTTTTCTTAAGATTGTGCAGAGACTTTTCTCCCTGAATGCTGAGATATTATATTATATTCCTCAACAGTTTAGCAACCTCTCTTTTGAAGCCAAGTTTACTGGTTAACTCCACAGTCAAAATGCA
This sequence comes from Notothenia coriiceps, assembly GCF_000735185.1. Classification (NCBI taxonomy): domain Eukaryota; kingdom Metazoa; phylum Chordata; class Actinopteri; order Perciformes; family Nototheniidae; genus Notothenia; species Notothenia coriiceps. Next base: position 163,888 of record NW_011349573.1, on the reverse strand, counting down.
AACCATGCAAACTTTCCCTCATCATCAATCCCTTGATATTTAGTTGAACTAATTGCCTTCGCAGTATTTCCAGCCAAACAGGTGGCCATACTGGTTTCCTTCCGGTTGCATTTATTTCCAGATTGGACGGAGATGACAGCGTCTCCTCTGCACCCGGAGCGTGACCTTGGTTGGGCAATGCTCCCACGTGCACTTTCTTTGCTCTCACATTAGTGTTTAGGGCCAACTTCTGATTGTGTATGTGTTATTGTGAGTGTGTGTGTGTGTGTGTGTGTGTGTGTGTGTGTGTGTGTGTGTGTGTGTGTGTGTGTGTGTGTGTGTGTGTGTGTGTGTGTGTGTGTGTACGTAACGTTACT
>NW_011349573.1:161100-163492 GCF_000735185.1 Notothenia coriiceps | reverse complement strand
GCCTGCCTGCCTGCGTGCGTGCGTGCGTGCGTGCGCGTGCGGAGCGGCCTCTGATGTCTGTCCAGAAAGACAAACACATGAAAGCACAGATCTATGATGTCATGATACAGCTGCTACCAGGCGTAATGGATTACATGGAACATAATTGGGATACAAATAAGTGAGCTTTACTGTTTATAATGAACTAAGATGGATGCTTTTCTGTTAGCTCAGATTGTATTTCTGCCTTTTTTTAAGTATGTGCTCATGTGTTTCATTGTTGGTGTATAGGCTACTGCCTGAATATGCTCAATGACAGGCAGGTTTTCTTATAAGTCAAATCTCTGAGCAGCGGGGCAGATTTTTGATCCTAAATATCTTGTTTCTTGTACAAACACACAGATATCCGCACAGTCACAGGATAGAAATGCAATATTCTTCATAAAAGCTTTGAGGCTAATGCTCAGGGTTTGTCACACTCACAAAAACAAAGGGCTTCTACATCTTCTACCACCTCACACTGTCACCAGGGAAACGTACGTGCTAAAGCAATCAGAGCTGTCTTCCACCACACAGATACAGTGTGTGTGTCTGCTTCGTGTCGGCCCCTTGTATCCACAGTTGTGGTCCTCTGTTTGCTCCGTGGGCGTGTAATGCTACAGGGAATAAGAAAGTGTCAGATGAAATGTTGTGGATATTTGTCTCATAACCGCTGTGAGTCAGGCAACACCTTGTTTCTATACCTTGGGTAAAGAAACAATATTTTTTCTCGGCAGTGGGAGGGATTACGATACGCTCAGATGACCCTGACCTCTCTAAGGACCAGAATAGAGCAGATATAGTACAATAGACAGTGTTATCGCTCCTGTTACGCAATATGATGACATTTGTGGCTCTGATTTAGTGATAAAGGTAGTCATTCTGTCTTTGTTCTTTTAAATATTAGGAATAAGAAATTCCTTTACTTTTATTTCATCAGAGATTAAAAAAAACCTCGCTCTTAAGGAAGAGACGGAAAACGAAACCTGGAGTAATGAAGTTTCCCCTTCTAGAAACAGAAGAATACCGACAGGAAAGAAATATAGCAATCTTACTCCGTATGCAGTCTGGATTGTTATGCAGGTAACCTCAGTTTGTTATTTTTCCACTTTGAGTTAAATCAGTACATACAGGAGTGTGAAGTTGGGCCATTGCTTCCTCCCTGTGTATTCCGGGTGAGATGTACTTGCCAATATGAAATCCTAAAATTGTTCTTCACAGTTCAAAACATCGCCTTTGGGAGGGACCGAAATGTTCCCGAACAATGAAACCAAAGTGCCCAGAAAATGTTTTGTTGTAAAAAATATTTCGTTTTTTCCCCCCCTTTGCATCCTAGTGAGAGAAACTGCAGTTGCTGTGCCAGCCGTGTTGGCAGCGCTCAGGTTTAATCTGTGAGACTCAGGCTCACCGTAACATGGAGGCCTCCTTCTCTTCTTTAGCGAGCACACAGCAGACTATTCTCTCTCCCTGCCAAACACACGCATGTAGGAGACATGGAGCATCCTTCCATGCACTGACGCCCTATTGTTATTGATTTCAACTATGACAGAAACATAATTGAGACAAAGTGTTTTTCGGAGGACTTGTGCATCGGTGGATCATTGTTTCATTATATTTTTCATAATTGTTTTCACTACACACTATTTGTCCCTGGACTTGGTCCTTTAGTCTTTTTCCATCACATGACCTTAAAGGTGGGGTAGGTAAGTTTGAGAAACCGGCTCGAGATACACTTTTTGTTATATTCCATGGAATGCTCTCAACATCCCGATAGCAATGAATATCTGAAGTGCTTTGACAAAAAATCCATTAAAAAATGTAATCTGTGGAAGCCGTGGTTCTGTAAAAAGAACGACCAATCATCTGAGCCGGCCCGGCTAAAGTAACTGGATGGCCTAACTGCCTGTCAGCCTTCCATCTGTGCACAAACTTATCTCGTGCCCTGTATTTTCAAATTCTAGCGAACTCGAGCTGGTTTCTCCAAAATTACCTACCCCACCTTTAACAGATGAACTGTAAAATGCTGAATTGTTGATGAAAGCAAAGCCAGTCTGGAGAAACCACTTTCCTCAGACGCAGGAACCAACACACGGACAAACCACAACGAATGAGGTTACTGCCTAAGCTCCCTTGAGGCAGCATGGTTAAGTGTAGGCAAAGAAAACCACTCGGTTATGGTTTTGCAAAAGGTCGTTGAGGTTTTTCCAAGTATTCGCTCCCCCCTGCAGCATCCTGGGAAAAAACCCCGGCAGTTTTAATTTAGTCTTGATTGGCTGATTTAATCACTGCTTCACCAAGGATCAGTTAAAACAGTGGTTTCCAACCTTTTTTCCCAAGAGCCCCCCCAAATGACTCCTGTTGGAAGTTGCGCCCC
>NW_011349573.1:147471-161067 GCF_000735185.1 Notothenia coriiceps | reverse complement strand
TAGTATACCATTGAATAATGACTGAATACATAAGCTTAAGCAACAAAACATTGTTTATTTTTTTCAAGGTAGTACTTAACCAAGACCAACAGAAAAGTGAAATTTTTGCCATAAAGTGTAGCAATAGCATATTTAGGAATATAGTACATTTCAGAGATTCAGGTAGCCTATAGGTAGGTAGACCTTCTGTAAACTATAACACTTTGTTTTTTAAGTAAAACACAATACTTTCAAGTACATTCAGAACATTGGAAACCCTGACTATTAGAAAACATCTCTCTGTTGCTTCAGAGGCCATAACAGACTTTGTTGATTTACCAACAGTTGATTTAAAAAATCTAATCAATTTCCGTCCAACTCTCTCAATAACCTTGGCCAAAACAATAAACAGTTCAACATAAAGTGCCAGTTGCACCAACAACGTAATAAATAGTTCAACATAAAGTGTACCATTTAAAATAAAATAAAAAAGTGCCAGTGATTGACCTCAATCCCTCCTATTCTTCCAATATCCTGATGAAAAATAAAATCTCTCTGTTGCATAGGCCACTGTTTGATCAACGCGAATTGGGTGTGGGTCCTTGTACTCCGAGTCGGGCTAACGTCCACGCTAGCTTCCACGCTAGCTGCTATATGTTTTGCATTGAGGTGATACTTGAGGCTTGATGTGCTGCGGTGATATGCGAATTCCTTTTTGCATAATTTGCAAACAACCGTGCTCTTATCGACGCTTCCATCCGTCCGTTTTTAAAACAAAATGTCCCATCCACGGGGCCAACCAAAGCGGTCTCATCAGCTTCTTCGTTCATGCTTGACTATTGTTCACTGTGGTTTGTTGTTGTCTGAAGTCATGAACGTTAGTTGGTGCTCCAGTATAATCGGTACGCCTGAAACTCATCCAGTGAGAAATGTTCCGCAGGGCAAAAATAAGTGCGATTAAAATGCGTTAATTTTTTTAACGCGTTAATGTTTGTGTAATTGATTAATCTTAATTAACGCGTTAAAGTTCCGGCCCTAATTATCAGTAATCCTTTCAAAGTGACACAGACACATTGGATTAACCTATGGATTAACCTTCAGCAGCGTTTGTATCGTTTTAATGCCATTGAACATCTTTCGATCAGAGCAACAACAAAGATAAGACATTTCTCCCGTGTTTGCTCCGTAATGCTACGTGGTGTGATGTCTGGTTTTGCTTTCCCTGTCGCGAGTTCTGATCGCTCAGTGATCATACTTATATTTCTGGAATCTGTGGAATCTCAGTTTGCTAATCTTGTTTGTGCAGATCCGATAAGTAATAAGGGTATTTTGACGTGAGTTCTGTGCTAAGTGCGTTAGCATTTTTCCGCTCAGGGCTAATTCAGAGCCTTTGTTATTACCCTTGTGTTTCGTTCAGCTAAAAATGGTTAATATTGTCTGATAGCTGAGTTTCTTCCCGTTAAGTGAGTATGACACATTCATAGTTTGTTAAATCTTAAGAAGCCCTCAGACACTGTTTCTTGCAAGATGTTGCGTTTTGCAACCTTCGCGGGGCCGTGGGGTTTAACTGGTTACATGTTTACATGATTTAATCAGAACTTGAATTCAGTGTTCTCCTCTAAAAGCACAGGTGCCAACCATGAGCATCGATCCATGCAAAATAAAAGTGTTGACAGTGAATGGCATTCACTTAATTTCTCTATTGATCTGTCAGCAGCTTACATACTAAATATCCATTGAGTCAATAGTCTTGCAAACATGTTAGATAAGATTATATCAGATTTACTTTATTGATCCCTAGTTTGGAGAACAAAATCGTCACAGCAGCATGTAATAAAGGCATTGCTCATGAATTAAAAAGTATTAAAATAGATATGTACCAAACAGTCAATATTTCCATATTAACAGTAGAGAATTAACAGAAAGTCAAATATGTGCATATCGTTGTGTATGACGTATATAGAGTATCTGTGTTCATTAAGGATACTATTTATATACATTTTGCAAAGAAATTACAGTTGTTGTATTAAATGTAAATGTACAGTGTGAGAACAATACATACAGATGAGTGAATGTGTTGAATCTTTTTTATAAGGCTAATATGTGATTTTCCCCCTTGCTTTTCTTTGTTTGGTCTGAGGGCACACAAGGTTTTTCACGCGTGAGTGGATACGCATCAGCATGTATTTCTGATTGTCGGATCATCATCCGCATGATGTCATCACGTGCGTTACAACCTACAAACTGCAGAAGCTGTTGCCATGGAGATGCTTTTTTTTTTCCAGTAGGGAAATGCGGTCAGCGCCTGAAGCAGCGAAACTAGTGTGTGTCAACCTGCATAAAGGCAACGAGCGGCACGGAGGAATTTCTTCATCTTCCTCGTTTTTTCCCCCGTGTGTTTGCACTCACCTCTCCTAGCTGACCGTTCAGTCTCTGATTCAGTCTTGACCAACACTGTGTTTTGTGTGTTTTATGTGTTTTATGTATTTGATGTGTAACTTGGCTGCTAACACTCAAAGGAAGATCGAAGGTCTTTGTGCAGTAACGTGTGTGAGGCTTTTGAAGGCTGTTAAATCTGCCTGTCGGCCAGATGTATTTGTGTCATGTGGGCTTAGTTGAACACTGTGTGTGTGTGTGTGTGTGTGTGTGTGTGTGTGTGTGTGTGTGTGTGTGTGTGTGTGTGTGTGTGTGTGTGTCTCTCTCTCTCTATGCACCAAAGGAATGCAGTGTAACCTAAATCTATGTGGCTTTTTAATTGATCCATCACACGATTTCCAATAAGTAGAGAACAATTTTGAAGTTCCCTCTTGTGAATATCAATTAATAGATTAGGATCAGATCAGATCCTCCCTTTTCATCAATGTTGATACCACTAAATGAGACATTATTAACACCTATGGGAGTAGAGATGTATTGCAGAGTAGGTGTTGGCATACAATACAATTATTGAATGAGGGAACGACAGGGTTTTTAACCTTTGCAAACCATTTACATGCACAGAAACCTTTCACACTACAGGAAAAGGAAAACCACAAAAAGCAGAATAGGGCCTCTTTAACTTTTTGCTCTTCTCTGGCTTTTATCCAGTCACGCACATGCTTTCCACCCCTCCTCCTGTTATAGCAATGTGCAGCAACATTAAGTCCCTTTTGATCAGCAGGGGGTAATCATCAATTACACATGCGAGTGCAAATGCGCGTACAACTTAATGGACTGCACTTCCTCTGGATTTAGAGGCGCTGTTTTTCAGAAACGGTTGATAGTAATTATGGCTCCATTTTGTCACACAGTGGGAAAGATAATCGTGCCCAATGTTTGTCCCCAAATCTTTGCTGCAATTATAGCCCAATGTTAATCAATTTCACCGCAGAGGCAAACAAGGGAGAACAAGCCTCTTATGCAACGGAGGTCATGTAACAAAAGAGAAACAATACAAATACATGTTGGGAGGTTTGCAGCTAGGGAAGCGCAAATAGCATAATGCACTGCTGCATATTTTTTAACCACCTTGTATTTTCTATATGCGGAAAATTTATTCAATTTTCTGCTCAGCAATTAAAGATAATTGCACATATTTCATTAATTATAAGAAATGTAGAACGTGCAAAGGGAAAGAAAAACAGAGATAAAACAAGCTGTATCCAAACTAAGCTGGTCACAAGAAATAACTTATATATCCAAACATTATTTCTGTAAAAAGCATGTGTTCTTATGTATATGTTAAACAGCCATCTTATTGCATACAAATAACTAAAGATATAACTTCCATGATTGTTAAAACAACAAATAAAGAAGATGGAAGTGACTCCCTTGAAATTCTAAATGCACATGCATGTAAAGTGCCTGTGTGAACATGACCTCTGTCAGGCGTTCAGAGCCGGCCCTGACATGTCGCCCACACCGTGCTGCAGGGCTCCATCACCTTAATGGGCTCTTAAGCGTCATTACAGCCTCCGGGACTTTAGCTAAAACACAGCCAAGGTTATCGATTCAAGGTGTTTGTGCGGGGAGCGTGCGTCACAGGGCACAAAAGCAACTGATTTACAGAGTGATGGGGGAAAAAGTTAAAGCAGTTCATCACAGAGTAAATGTGTTTATGGGTTCATGTCGATGATGGCTTTAGGCAACGATTAAACGAGAAGAACTCAAGAAGGCTTGTTATGGATATTGACTGAGATTGATCAGAGTTGTTATGATACTGACCGGCGCCTCCAGGGGTCTAATGAACATTAAAGAGGACATGTTATATTCCTTTTCAGGTTCATATTTGTATTTTGTCTTGATTGCTTCCTCTTTTATTTTGGTGTCACAAGGTGCCTGTGTCTAATACATCACGCTTGTTAATGCATATCATATCTGATTTAGCGCACCGTTTAGCATCCAGGTCAGTTGCACGCTCCCAGCGTCCGTCCCCCCCTCTACAAGGTGAAAGGAGACGGATCTCAATTCACAAGCTCAAGGTCATAACTCACTGACCGAAATATACAAAAACACAAATATACGATGCACACGAGCTGGAAGAAGTGCACTGAATAGGCAAACTTGAGTAGCAATAGCAGCAATAGGACCCCATACTTTAGTTTTAATAAGCATGTGTGTGTAGAGAATGCTCTTGACTAAACTATGACACTTATATATTTTTTCTTCCCAGCAAAACCTCAACATTACAACAGTGATGCCCCTGTGTGGTTCAATGGCAGCTATTATGGTGGGCTGTGAAAACCCTGGTGCGTTAGCTGTTGCCACAGGTAGAGATTGACAGAATTTGAAGGACTTTTCTATCGAGCAGAGCGCACCCAAGGACAGAAAATTGTGATTATCCCTGGGTTTAACAGCGGGGTTATAATCTCCCAGCCCACGGGGGGAATGGCTCATTCATGGCTCCCCCTGCTAATGCACTCCACACTCAACAGTTGCATTACAGTACAACAACACGGTAATTCATAGTGATAAGGGTGCAGCAGTGCCTGAGGTTAGACAACTGTAGGAAAGCATGTGTAATTGGATGTGATACTCGGGGCTCTTTATGTGGAGTAATAATACAAGAGGATTGTTATAATTCACCCGGATTTATTGTCCAATTTGTCAACAATAGCCCAGTCACATGATCCAGTAATTCATTAAATCAAATTAAAGCAAGAAACATGAGTTGGAGTTTTCATTTAAAAAAAAGTATCTTTTGTAGCTTTGCATTTTGTAAGTATGTTCCTCCACCAGCACCACTTTGTGTTTGAAAGCTTTAACTTGTCATATTTTTTTTTCTTGTATTCTGTTGAATTGCAAAGCTGAAAAAATGAAATTCTGAAAAAATGAAATTCTCAAAAAATCGATTCTGCAACTCTGTATTCAGCCTTTTCTTTCTTTAGGAACAACCTGCTTCCTGTTCACAGTTCACCTGGGAACTGACTTTTAAAAGCAAACTCTCTACACTGTTGGCCATTTACCTGCTCCACTGCAGCAGTTCAGGGACATGTGCCATAGTTGCAACGGGAGCCTGTGTCCCCTAAGTGCAGTCCAGTGTGCATTTAATGTAGTAGACACTTCTATCAGTTATATTTAGTAAATCAATTCTGTGAAGTCTCCAAAGCTCTCTCTCTGTTACCTTTGTTGAAGCCAAACTGATTCTAATTTGTGTTGCTCAGATGTCTGGCACTTCCATCATGGCCATCAACACCTGATGCATTCAAAAGAAAATCCATATTGATGCAAATGCATTTTGTCAACACTTAATATCCATCACCGGGGGGAATACTAAGATTGAATATATTAATAATAAATTCACTGACCTTTATTGTCACACACATTAGATCACTAAAGCAAAACAGGAAGTGAACACCCCGTAGCTCAGGAGGATGTTTTTATTTATTTGTCTGCGTGTGGTCCCATAACTCTTGCTGATGATGTCTTTAAAGCAACATACTCACTTGGGAGATGAATGGATATTAAATGTGTTGTTATCATGTTTTCAGCCTACCTTGCATTGTCTAGTTTTAAGTGACTATAAGCGGATAGTCTTTTATAGAAGACAAACTTTTCCGCTACCTACCTACCGGGTCATATAAGAACACCCTGTCTGCGGCTGTGCTTCAGCGGCGTTTAAGACTAATCAAGGTCTCATTTAAAGACGTTATGTAGAACAAAATATTCTCGATCAGCATGAATTCCTCTGTCACGCTGTCGATGTTGCCAGCCCAAGGCCAGTACTAGAATAGATCTTATGTTGTCTTTAGAAAAGGGAATACAAAGACTGCTGTTTATGCCTTAATTGTGCAACGCAGGAGATGATTTAAAATCTGCTCTTGTTATTTCATTCACCTTGCAGGAGGATGCTTTGGTGTCATTGGCAGGGCTGTGCTATTTCTGTCTCTGGTGCTATGTAGGAAAAGGGTAGAAAATAGAAACTTGATTTATTTATTTGCATTTATGCTGTAACTGTGGGAATATACATAAACCCCAGTATAACAGAACAATAGCACCATTTTAAGCTTTTCATTTTTTGTCCAGAATAGTTTCATTCTATTTTAAGTATTTTTATTGTGAAGCGTTTGTGTTTAAAAGGGGCTGTACAAAAAGTTGAGAATCACCCTGGAGAGTAGTAATTGTGTTTGTTTTATTTATTTGCCTTGTGGTGAATTGATAGAATAATCCCCGTCGAGTGGACAGGTGGGAGGTAAGGAGAATGATAAACAAACATTAGTAATTATCGGAAAAATCCACACGATTACAAGTTGATTGAGGGGACAGGTAAACAGCTAACAGTTGGACAGCAGGAGCTGATTGAGAACAAATTCCGCTAGTGGGTATAATAGATGAGTTAAAACAAACACCTATTTTTTTTATTTGTGTCTCATTAAGTCATACAATTACCTGGCAATTGGACTCTTGCAGTGTGCTTTCAGCTCATTCAATCCTTTAAACTCACCATGAGCCTTTTAAGCACACTTGTCTAGGAATCTCCGGTCCACTCGTCTGGCCGGTAAGACCTTTATGAGAATATATTTCATGCTTTAGCAGAGCGCTGCTGAGAGTCAGGGGTAATGCAGGGTGGCAGTGATGCACGAGTCTGGTTTGCAGGGAAAACGAAGTTGCGCATAGGAAAGTTGATTATTGAAATTACATCACGACGTAACACTCTGGCTTCTATTGACTAGCACTCCAACAAATTGTACTTGATAGGCTAAGGAGCGAGACATCCCTAAATGGTTGACCAATCATTACAGAGCCGGCCAGCTAACCAATCAGTGAAAAGAAGTGCTGCAGCTCAGGCAGTATGAGAAACATTAAGAACTTTTTGAACATTAAAGCATGTAAACAGGCACAAAATACAAATATGACCCTGAAAATGTGCAGAATGTGTCCTCTTCAAAATATTTGTTAACAATAGACAAAGTCTCCTCTGTTGTCATGGAGCTGGTGAAGAGTGGGATGCCGTTTGAGGCTCTAAAAAAGGCTAGTATGTGGGCCTAGAGTTCATTTTGTGTTTAATTATTATTAGATGTGATATAACTGCATCACAACTGAGTGTAGGAATCCATGTTCATGTGTCAGTGGTTGAAACCTCATGGCCCTCATTCAAATACAACTCTTTTCTATAATGTCCAATTTCTTTACCTCTCCACCAACATATTAAAATTAATGTAGGCACTTGCCGACATTGTATAAATGTTTGTTGCGGATAAATAAGTTTGAGAGCAGGGCAGGCTCTCTGTCATGCTGTTTACTGGATTTATACACTTTCCCACCCACATCCTCTGTTCTCCTCTCCTCCTTCTGAGGGAGGATGTGGACTGATTCTTGACCTTTCAATGCACATCCCTCCTACATAAACACTCATTCACTCATGCACAAGATATGTGTGTGTGCAGCCTAAGCCTCAGAGCCAGGGGACTCGCAGAAGGCTTTAGCCCTGACTGTATGCCCCCACTTGAAAGTCAGCCTCCTCTGGCCCGGTGGTACCACTATGGAAGGATACGCTCGCTGTGGAGAGGTTGACTCGTGTGTCAGCAACAAGGGGAGAGCAATCCTTATCCAACAGTGCTGCAAAACATGCTCGTGTTGATGCTAAATGCTATCGTGTTCTTGCTATTACTTACATTTAGGCACATTTAGCTGCTTTATCACTGCAGAAAAACAACCCGCTTGTGCAACAATGAAAGTTGCATGCAAATTATAAGAATGAATGTTCCTGTAGTCTTAGAAAGAGCATGTTGATGTGGGTCTCCCAACTTCACCAGAATACAATTAGCTCGACTCTTTTTTCCTCCTAACGCTCTAAACAAATTATCCTGCAGATTTTTTTGCCCAAACCTCCGCAGTCTCCCTCTCCCTCATTAATGTGGGGCTCACCACGGCTGAGAGCAATAATTGCTTTTTAGTATTCTTGCTGCAGTATGCTACGGGCCTCATTTTCTATAAGTAGATAAGACTAACTACTGTGATGGGATCTGCATTATTAATGTTAGTGTTCACTTGATGTTGTGTTTGGGGATGTGAGACGGAGCTTCTCTGGAATTCAGTTTATTAACGTTTAAAAATAGGTCCAAATATCCACGGTTGTGCAATCATGCATTTCACTGTGTTGGTGTGTCTGTTTGTGCCCATATATCTGTGTACTCTGGTGCTCATGTGTTTGTTAAATGTAAATACCAACCTATCTCTCTGCATTTTTCTGCTGCGCTGCCTCTATGCAGGTTACTTTGCCTGCATGTTTCACCACAATGAGAAGTGACAGAAGAGAGAATTCCTCTCTCGTCTGAGGCCAGGCTTGGCTGGCTTTTTTCGAGGCCAGGAGCTCCCCGGTGACAGAGTCCTTATTTCTGGGAAGATGGGCCCGTAATCGGACTCATAAACTCCACACCTCCTCCCATGTAATTGGACTCTGGGTCGCAGATTTTTAAACCATTGCTGCCAATCACTTCATTGGGAGGGGATGTGGACAAAAAGTAAAGTAGAGAAATGGAAGGGGTCTTTTTTCTCCTGTTCTGTGGTGCCTGATAGGGAGCAGGCTCAAAGAGTGTGTGTGTGTGTGTGTGTGTGTGTGTGGGTGTGGGTGGGTGGGTGCGCAATTGTGTTGTTTAAGCTGTGTGTGTGTGCTATGACTCATCAACTAATAAAGCAGCAGGCAAAAGGGAGAGTGTTTGTTTTAATGTGTATGAAAAGAGAAATAGTTATTTGTGAGCCATGGAGGCAGTCGTGATAGTCTTCTCTTTCCATTAGCTGATACAGCACATGCATTAAGATAAATACTCAAACGATGTGGCATCACTTGTCAACGTGTGTGTTGGTGTCTTTAGTCATCCTCGCTGTGCTGTCTCCCTGACAGAGGCTTGCTGCAGTGTGATGAGCAGCTGTGGATTTGCCAGCCGATGTTCATGCTCGTAACATTTTATGTTTTATTGTTATGTTGATGCTACATGCAGTACATGGCTGCCACAAGACAAATAGAGACAACCATTTATGTTAATTTAAGCTTTTAGTGTTTGTTCAGTTGATGCTTATAGATCATTAGTCACCATTAAACACATTTCAGGTTGTTATCAGTGTTCTGCAGGAAAGTCCATTAAATATAATGGAGTCCAATCTCTGCAAGTTGGACCGGTTCCAGCATAGCATGCAGAATAATACAGCAATGCCATGTAGCTACTTACTCATTTTTAAAGGGGCCCTAGTATGCTCATTTTCAGGTTCATATTTGTTTGTTGTCACACTCAATGGATTTGAGCGCTAGCCAATAGAAGGGTGAGTGTTACATACTGATGTCACTATGTTGTGTAAGTAAACAAAACAAAAACAATATCATAGAAATGTTTGTGTATGGTTGAGTTTAAAAAGCAAAGGTTGAGTAAAAAACAAAAGCACTTTGACCTGAATAATAGTTTTCTCTTTCAGGCTTCTGACAGGCTTTTACTGGCACAAGGTACAAGGCAGGATTTGTGTTTTGTTCGTTGTTCATTTATTTGTAACTTCTGTTGTTCCTACATAACGTGAAGTAGCAGACAGCTTAGAGAGCTGAATATCACACGCAGAGTAGAAGGCCTCGTTTCACAGAATTTGTCGGTATCTGACAATAGGTTATGCTTTTCACAGCATTGATTTCTCTCGGTTAGACAGGAAGTCCGGTAGATCAAATCTAACAGTTTGTCATGATTGTTACCATTTAAGCTTGCCCTTTGCTGGATGTTGTTAGCTTTCTTTCTAAGTAAAATGTAGCATAAACGTCAGAGCTGCCTTCCCCAAGGCCAAGCTCTCAAGTTCTCGTTCCAAAAGAAGCTTATTCCAATCCTTTTTTAAACTAATCAATAAATTAGCATTTACTTATTTTCAGTAGTGTTCATAAGAAAAGACCAAAGTGTTATAAAAGTAAGCTACACCTATATTTGATCAAAACTAGAGGGTTAGATCTTTTCAGTTCACATTAAGATGTACATTTACTTTGGAATAAAACACTAAGAAAGACCAAACCAACCAAAAGAAGGTGCTTGTATTTAAACACGTCTTCTCTGGAGGGCAAATAAATCAAGGGCATGCACCATGCCGTGCTCAAACACTACGTCATTTTTATTATTTCTTATCCACAGAAGGCGATGACTCCAACGCATCTCCAAAGGCACGATCGGTAAACACTGAATCAAATTGGATTGTGCCGCTCATGTGTGTTTGCGGTTTCCGCTGTAATTCAGACGGCTTTATGCATCTTTATATCTCCATGTCAGGTTTGTCAGGGAGTATAATGCGCGGTATCTACACGCATGCAACAGCTGTCAATCAGCCAGCCGCTCTACACTCATCCCTCAGTTTGCTGGAGAACACCTCCTGGGGTGCTTTGTGTGTGGAAATGTGTGAGTGAGATCACTCGGTTAGGCATCGCATAGTAGTGGAGCACACACAGAAGAAATATGAAAAGCAGATTTACTTCAGAAGAGTAGACGACCGCTACAGGCCAGCTTTAAATCAGCCATGGGGGTTGGTTTCACATTACAATATAATGGTTTTGGCTCAACCCAATTAATGAGTCACATCATTTCTTATGTTCAAATAGGTTCTCAGGAATGAAATGATATGGAGGAACTGTTGAAGGAATGACTTACTCTTAGTGTACACCGGCTGCCAGTAGCTGCCCGGACGTCTCCAGGTCTCTGGTACTGGCCTACCGTGCTGTTCAGGTATCCGATCCTTCCTACATCCAGGACATGGTTAAACAATACCCTTTGCTCTGCATCAGCCAATCATCTTGCTGCTCCCTCACTGAGAGTTGGACCCAGGTAACTCTAAAAAAAAAAAAAAAATTCCTGTTTGCAATCCTGGCCCCAAAATGGTGGAACGAGCTCCCCATTGAAATCAGGACAGTAGAAAGCCAACACGTCTCTCAATGCACAATGGAAACCAGCACTGCAAGAATGTAAGGACCGAGTGTGTTGTATGCTTACACTCTGGAAAACCCCATAATAACTGTTCATTTACCGGCATACAACCCGGTGTAGAGTAGACAGTGTGAAGCACTAGTGTGCAGACAAAGAGGTCCAGAACACACTCTGAAGGAGTTCTGCATAGCCTCTCCAATCTTCCATTATATACAGGATATGAAATAACTCTACCTTTGCATACATATGGATGAATATGCCTCCTTCAGGAAACTTAATTTGCAGCGGGACTGTCCCTGTTTATCATTTCCCCTCAATTTGCATGGATTACCATTAAGTTTGCAGCCCTCTTTGGTGCTCATCCTCAGGTAGATGATGAATCCTAAAGAGAGGACGCTCCTTCAAAGCCAGCTCTGTTCTGACTGACCATCTAGCATCGCTGCCGGGCTTCAGTGGGTTGTTCTCCTTTGGGTTATTTTTAGGTCTCATTTTTGGAATTTAAGTTTTGTGTGTCCTACTTTACTGCATTCCCCAAAGTGAACTTGAGGCCTTTTTCAGCCTGATCCAGATTTTCCTCCCTCTTTCCGTCTCCCTTCGCAGCCATCTGTTCATGCTTGTGGCGTCTCTCTATCCGTCTTCCCCACCCTGCCATATTTCACTCTTCTCCTCTCAACTCAAACCTGTTATACTTACTCCCACTTTTTCTGCATTACCCATGTTTGTATCACATCTTTACCAGCCTTTGTGGCTTTTTCTCACAGGCTTTCAAAGTTTTCTTCCACTCTCTTTAACAAGTTGAAATGATTTGTTATTGGTTGTGATCATATTCTAAAGATGTTTGGATTGTTGAAAAGTATACATCTCCCTTTCATATGAGTGTTGAGAGCTGTATCCGTAAATTCCTGTTGATGCAAATCGATGCCTTTAACGTCAACATTTAAAAAAAATTAAGTAAAAGTAGCCCCTGACTTGTTTTATTTTTTTAAAGTAGCTCTCATCCTAAAAAAGGTTGGTGACCCCTGTTATAGTAGCTATCATAGCAGCTATATATGAAAATTCCGTTATTGACATAAAAATGCAATGATGGATTATCAGTAGGGCCGGGATTCGATTAAAAAAATTAATCTAATTAATTAGAGGTTTTGTAATTAATTAATCGAAATTAATCGCATTTTTAATCACATATAAATATTTGACCTGAGAACAGTGAGAAGATGTCAATAAAGTGTGCCGTCACACAGAGGTAATAATGAATTGCTTACCGAGGTCCAATGATCCCCAGTCAGGGCAACACATTCGGCTTTCTCCAATAAATTCTCTTTATCTTCCTTTTCTTTGTCATAAAGCTGCTGGATTCTTTTTGTCACTGTCTTTCTGCATGGCAGCTCATATGTTGTGTCAGACGATGCAATCTGTAGTACCTTTTGCAGCCCCTTATCTTCTACCACTCCAAGTGGTCTACAGTCGAGTGCAATCCAGTGAGCTGGTTATTTTTTCAGACCTGGACTTAGTTATCCTGGCCCTGAAACCAGTCATCTGGTTGAGTGTGGGTTGGGTGTGGGTCATACTTGTCAACCCTCCCGATTTTCGCGGGAGACTCCCGATTTCATTGCCCTCTCCCGGTTTCCTCCCGGGGTCATATTTCTCCCGCATTTCTGACGAAATCTGACAAAATCAGATTTACTCACGACTGTTTCCACTTCTCTCGACTACTCTGGCAAAACCAACCGGGGCACCTACCCTGTAAAACAAAAATTTTTGCCTGCCTACCTATCGCAGCTATTCTCGTGCCAACAACGTTTAATACGTTTTTCTTCGTAAGCGTATAGTGGCGTCGTGTAGTCCGGAGTCATAGTGGAGTTACGTTTTGTATATCGCGACGCACCTTCGACCGCACCTGAATCGGGCTGAGGCCATGTTCCTGGTGTGGCATCAACGGGAAGTCTTAGCCCTCGTAAAGTTTTACGTTTAACCCCCTACCCCCACGATCACCTTAGCGGCCTCGACAATCTAATTGTAATTGTACGAATAACATCAAACATCACGTGACGGAACGCCGGACATCGTGGCAGGAACTTACCTCGTATACACACCCTGACCTGGACATAAAATTGTCCTTTCCTCACTCGCTCTCTCTGTCAACAGCTAAGAAAAAGAAAAAGACACTTATAAGACGGAGTGGGAGGAGTCTGAACTCAACGCGCGCGGATGATTTCTCTGCACATTGTACCTTTGGTTTGTTGTACCACACGACATA
>NW_011349573.1:146833-147426 GCF_000735185.1 Notothenia coriiceps | reverse complement strand
CAGCAGCAGTAAATCAGTTTGCTACTTAAAGGGGACCTAATTAGCTCACTTTCAGGTTCATATTTGTATTTAGTGTCTCTTCTGTGACATGTCTCCATGCTTTAAAGGTCCCATAACATACCTTTCTGGTTATCACCCGTCCCCTTGTGTGTTATGAAGGTTTTTATGCATGTAAACGGTCTGCAGAGTCAAAAACCCTCAAAGTACACCCTGTAGCGAGTAAAACTCTATATGCTGCCCCAGAACGCCTCGTTGGAGATTTCTCTTTTTCCATTTATTTCTTCCGGGAACCAAAATGGACCAATCTCCTGTGAGCTCCTCACACACCAGGATCCCTTGGCGTCACTATCAGACGCAGTGGGGGGACCTTTAGCGTAAAGTTTCAACTAACAGGGAGTCCCATTGACTTGCATAGAGCTCCCTGGTTGGTAATAGACGAGTTGGTATCGCGGAGAAATGCTCTCCGCAGACCCATTCTCACAGCGTTAGAAACCTTTTTCTTACTCAATATCAAGCCACACTTATTGTTTTTACTTCGGCTGTGAGTGTTTGCGTGTGCTCAGGATGAGTTTCGCTGTGTCTCGCGCTGTATC
>NW_011349573.1:143520-146698 GCF_000735185.1 Notothenia coriiceps | reverse complement strand
CAGTCAATCAATCAATCAATGTTTATTTATATAGCCCAATATCACAAATTTTACATTTGTCTCAGTGGACTTCACAGTTACAGAATATCAGTAGGACAATACGACACCCTCTGTCCTTAGACCCGGTACGGTATAAATCTATTTTAGTAGACCTCAACAATGGAATTATGATCAGTAGAAATGGCCATGACATGGGAGCTTTAATGTTCAAAAAGCTATGCAGCACCTCTTTTCACCCTCAGTCTGAAACCAGAGCCCAGTCTGCTCTGATTGGTTAGCTGGCCGGCTCTGTTGTGATTGGTCAACCACTAAGAGATGTCCCGCCTCGTAGCCTATCACGTACAATGGAGCGCTAGCCAATAGAATCGCATGCAGTGGCGTTTTTATATGTACAAAAGTGATGGGGCACGAACAACTTAGATGTGTATAAGCTTCTGGTGCTTTTTTAAACACGTAAACAAATAGCTGTAGGCTATCCATGGTTCCGATAGAGAGAGAGGGGGNGGTCTTCCGAATAATGCGTAGATTCAACCACGGTGGTGAAAGATCAGTAATGTTTTTACGGTGACCGCTACGCCTGGGTTGTACACTAAAAAGCATAACACCTAACATCGCCGCAAGTGTACTGGACCTTTGAACATCACTACCGAGCTCCGCCTCCTGATAAGAGAACACGTAAACAAATAGCTGTAGGCTATCCATGGTTCCGATAGAGAGAGAGGGGGGGGGGGGGGGTATAAGGAAAACACAAGACACTCATCACCGAGGTCACAATATCAATGGATCCAGCAGAGCAATAGCCTATAGGCAAAACACAGAAGATCAACAAAAGTTATGACATGAAATGAACTTACCAAAGCTGAAGTAGATGGTCAACTTCATTCATTTTCTTTCCGTTTCACTGATTTGAGTCGCAATACGCTGCTCTCTCTCGTCTCCTCTTCACAAACAACTACTATTTTCCCGGCACACATACTTACAGCCAATCAGCTCTCTGAATTATGAGATGACGTTTGGTGGGTATGGCAGTACAGTGCCCCTACGGTGATTATTTTGTTGCCGCACACATTGAATAGAAAAATAGAATAGAAACTCCCTCTGGAGGGATTTGAGCCTATGCAGACCATTTACTGTACATGCACCTTTATTACACATGACAAGACAGAGTAAACCCTAAGAAAGCACAACAGGGCCCCTATAAAGATATTTCGACACTAAGAAATTGTTGTCTCTTGATATGCCTCCCTCCCACTGGCTTCATTCTTTCCTGCGGGGAGATGGGGGTAAGGCTTTTTAAGAGAAGAATATAAGTATGGAAGAAAGTATGAGTTTTTGTCTTTTACACTTGAAGTAGTTTTATTTAGGGAGTGAATCAGAGCCAGTGTTTCATAACTCTGCAATCAATAACACAATCGATCCGGCTCTCTCTCCTCACTGTAGTGGGAGAAACGGCTGAAGAAATCTTTCCCCCTGTTTTTCTTTTTCTCTCCATCTCTCTGGCCATTTTTCACCCCTTAAGGCAAGCAGCAAGCAAACATTTTTCCACTACGGAGTATACAGATAAATCTTGTGATATCCCTGAACAGAAAACGTTGAGCATTCGCCTCTCCTCTGTTTCCTGCAATATGATTACATCACATTTGAATCTCATCCTCTCACAGTCAACAGGATTCTGTCCTTAGGGATTCGTATAGGAAAACATTGCTGTAATGAGCATAGGAGAGCAAAGACGTTATTAGTCCATTTAACAAGATAACACCACTGGGTTCGTTTTTCTCCTGCAGAAAATGAGCCTGTGATAGTGTGATAGTGTGTTAACAGCCTCTTGTTGTAGTGTAGGATTTCCTAGAGGCCTGTTTTATTGTTTAGCTCCTTCTAAGACAACCAAGCAATTCATTTCCATGTATGATTAGAGCATCCGTAATGTAAACATAACAACTCCGACATTTTTCCATTGTGTATCCTTTAGAGTAAACAGCATTGACTGTTGACTGTTTCATTAATGGTAATGACACATGGTGAAATCGACAACAGTCATTTCTTCAAGAGTACAAAAGAAAATAAAAACACAAAGGCTTTAAGACCTTTGCTAGATAAAGGACCTGCTGCATAAAAACAGCTGACTACTAGTAACCCCAGTGCACAGGGCATATTTCATAACATATGTGTGTTATGTAATCAACGCAGTGTGCGCCACAATCTTGTCTAATGTTGGAGGTCAAGAGTTAGACAGCAGGCTTAGATAAAGGAAAGCGTAACAGCCGCTAATAAAAAGAAACAATTGTTCAACGTAATTCAGCTTTTTTCTCAGATGGTAGAGATGGTAGAGATACTAGAGAGTAGAGATACTAGCTAACCTCTGACTGGACCATAGGACTGGACACTAATGGATGACCTTTGACCTCACTGTCATCTCCAAAGTTCATCTTTTTAAATACAAAAACATTTCTTGGTGTTTTGTTAAAAAAAATTGCAAGTCAAACTATAATTAATTTGCTCAGATGGTGGTGAATTAGGAAGATAGTTACCTACCCTCCGGCTGTCCACTTGTTGATAACCTTTGACCTTTGACAAAGCTGTCAGGTGTGATGTCATAATATTTTCCGAATGATTTATAGGGCTGTAAGACATTTTTTTATGTTTAAGAAAATGTAAAAAGAGGCGCAATTAGACAGAATGAAGTTGACTTTTGAATGTGTTCTGGTTTTATGTTTCAGTATTTGTAAGCAACTGTGACTTTTATTTTACTTTTTTATTGTTATTTAATTTAAAACCATTTTTTTAAGAAGGGGCAGGTAAAATAAGATGTTCTTCTCTCTGCTCCTTTCCACCATGTGCTATACAAATAAAAATAAAAACAGTATAAGTGTACATGTTTTGTAAAGTGTACATGTTTTGTAAAGTGTACATGTTTTGTTTTAAAATATGTGGAATAAATAAATAATGGTGTCTCTCACGGGGTATCCTGTCTTTGGGTGTACCAGCCGTGACTTTAAGATGTGGATTGTTTTGTTATAAGTAACTGTGACGGAGCGGGTCAGAGTGACTGACTCTGCCACTGACAGCCCACACACACACACACACACACACACACACACACACACACACACACACACACACACACACACACACACACACACACACACACACACACACACACACACACACAATTTCCTGC
>NW_011349573.1:130628-143475 GCF_000735185.1 Notothenia coriiceps | reverse complement strand
AACAGAGAAGAGACTATACAGGGAAGTTAAGACCAGCTCACATCATCTCATCGCTCCCTTCTCGAGTTAGCCATCACAAGAACGTCAAACAGACTTGAAGGTGCAGCAGGCTGCGTCTACGACCACAACACGCACACAGACCCCACGCAGCATATCATTCTGTTTGTTATTTACTGGTGTCCATTTTCGGTTCCTAACTAACCGCCATTGGTAACACATAAATCACTGATGTTCAGGCGTAAAGCGGTGGTGGGACATCATCAGAATAGAGTGGGCGAGCTGACCAATCAGAGCGCAGTGGGCTCACAGGGGGCTTTGTGACTGAGGCCGTTCTCAATCTCGAGGATTCTGGCTTCCAAGCCAATATTTCCAAGGATACTACGTCATCGAGTGCCGGCTCGAAGGACTGTTCCAATTCCAGAATACTTGAAATTCCACCAAGGCCACGTCCTTGGTTTGGGGGTAATTTCGAGGCTGCACATGGGTAGACTCCGCATCCTTCAATACCCACAATGCCTTTGCGCAACGGACCAATTTCAAAAACCCTTGCGGAGAATGGCTGAGCCGACGCAGCAGCAGCACACATTTAAAGTAAGTATGTAGTGCGTTAGGGGGTTTCACAAACTACCAATATTTACTGTCCGACACGTTTTTCAAAATAGCAGTCGACTAATTCGTTACGTCATATATAAAGACATCACAAAGAGAGGTGTACAACTGTATTTTATATTGGAACTCATACAGTAACATTAAACACTGCATTTTAATTTGGTTGTTAAATGGCTGAGTAAATAACAAACCAGTAACTGGACTCACCAAAATCGACAGTCAAAAAAACTTCTTGTTTATCATAAAGCCACGTAAATCCGTGCGCAACACTTCCGCTGTCCTCACATGATAACGTCCACCTTTCCATTTCTTTGGTTTGGTTTGAACACCAACGCATCGACATGTGAGGGAAGGAGGCTTGACCAGCTTTCGGGTGACATGTTGCCCCTGCCAGGGAAAAAACCCTCTCATTCGGGGTGCTTGTTGTCTGAATACGCCAGGTAGCTCCTCGAAAGCGGGGAAGCGGTGCACGTTTTCCTGCCCACCCCACTCCAGTGGATTATCCATTGTGGGGATACGCGGTGTCCCCGCTGGCAGTATCCGTAGCTCGTCATTCCGCATCACTGTTGACCTGTTTTCTTGTGTTTCGTATTGCCTCTGTTGCAGTGCTGACGCCGTCCGGTTGCTCACGGGTGCTAGCATTACTGGCTAGTGCTAGCTGTCGGCAGCGGGTGTTTCCATCTTCAGATGGTGACGCATAGCAGATGCATTTTATTGTACTTCAAGTACAGCTGTACACAACTGACACTTCACTGTGGAGTTGGTTAAATCTTCGTTGAAGTAGCTGCCATAATATAGAATGTCGGACGTGTTTTGGAGCATTTTGCAGCACCTCGTTTACCTCCATTTTTTTCACGACTAGTTGACTAGGGCCTACAGCGCCGACTAGTGGTAAAGGTAGTCGACTAGTCGACTAGTTGGTGAAACCCCTAGCGTAGAACATGTGTTGGTAAATATGTTACTTTGTTGCATTTGTTATCACCAAAAATGTGTTCCGTGAAAGTAAAGCAAGTTCATAATTAGATAGACATCGTGAGGTATTTATTTTCGGTACAGTTTATGTTGAAACCGTTAGAGAGAGTGGCACACTTGTTAGCCTGTTCCATTCTTCCATTCTCCGAAGCCGTGACTTGGAAGTATACTTGCTTCGTTTCTGAAGGAAGTGACTTGGAAGTATGCGACTACCAAGCCAGTATCCTCGCGATTGAGAAACGGCTAGAGAGTAGGGGGCCGTGTGACAGAGAGTGAATACACATACTATACAGAGATGCTGTATGAGAAACCAATGTGAGTTTGGAACATTGAACAATGTAAATCTATTCTAGTGGACCTCAACAATGGAATTATGATGGCCATGTCATGGGATCTTTAAAGGAGATTACTAGCATGACTGCAATGAAACAATACATTTAAAAAATAAACTATTCTGTAAGCCTATTTTAAGGCTTTATTTGCTGTGATTTTCTATTTTCTTGTAAAAAGAATGATGGTGGATATTGGAGGATATTTAGTAAGGTTATATTACTTTGGTATTGTGATTATTTCCTTGTTTTACAGGTGTTTAGTATTGTAACAGAATACATACAAGTAACCCTCCCAACCCTGAGCACAGGTCATGTAAACAGATATGAGTTGAGCCAGCAGATAGCACACGTTCATTTTGCAGGCTGTTCCTCCTCTGCCTTCTTCTTTTACACATCCCTCAGCACCTCTCTGACTCTCTGTCTGGCTGTATTGATTTATCCGAGAAAGACTGTCGCCACCAGGCTTTTATTGCGGATCTGGGTCACTCCCTTTTTACTCTGAGACTGGATGTTGCGTGTGTCGTCTACTCCCCTGACTGGTTCATATTCACCTTAACTGTATACCCATTCAGAGTGTTAGAATAGCAGGAGTTTTTCTTACCTTTATGATGCTGTAGAGAAAAGAGCAAGGGAAAACGAATGGGATTATCAACTTTCAGATATCACACCTGCTCCTTTGAATTTAAAGAATGATGGGGGGATTGCTGTTGTCACTTTAACTATAGGTGAATGTCATTGAAGGTATATACATAAGCATATCATGTCTCTTTGTCTGATGGTGTCATTTTATATCTGCATCTTTTATGAGCAGATTGTGAAAAAACCAGGTGGGGAAAAAAGAAAATATAGACAATTGTGAGTTGCTAAAAGGAGACATAAGTGATGCAAATCTGTGCTTTTTATTGTCCGGCTATTCAATCTAGGATGTGGTGATTCACTGAAAGCTTAAAGTGCAGACTCATCATGCAAGAATCCATTCACACGGTCTGTAAATATGTGAATCAGCTGTTGCCTGGTTGTCTGCTGTCTTATCTCCGTGGTTCCCTCAAGGCACAGAGAGATAGAGAGGGCACACAGAAGAGAGGAGAGAGCAAGGACTTCAACGTAAACATGTTTGCCTTGCAGTCTGGCGTCTCTGGGACCGAGGCGGGTGAGTTGGGACTTCAAGCTGTTTGCCGTGGCTGTTAAATAGCTTTTCCCGCGCACGGCTGAGAAAGATGATTAAGATAGTTTTAACCTTCCTTACTGAAGCTCTGAGCAGCGCATCTGTGACTCTGTGAAGTGCAGAACAACTTAGATTACTTGTACATCAGCCACCAAATCAATGCCTGACAAATCCTAAAATGTGTCCACAGGAGGAACCAATTCCACTGTTTATAGCAGGGGTGTCCTAACTTTTTTCACTGAGGGCCACATACAGAAAAACATATACAGGTCTGGGCCCCTCAGTAGAGGTTAAGTGTATTGCCTCATAAGTTAAAGTGGACCTGTCATGCTATATCTGAAAAATATATTGTAGGGCCATACCTATATAAAACATGCCTGTGAAGTTTTTTTTTCAAAACACCAAACAGAACCCCCATTGTAGCCATGCCTCATACTGCTCAAACCCCTGTTTTGAAGCCCTGTTAGAGAAACTCAGATTTTGGGTCCTTAGCTTGAAAAAAAAAAATAAGGAGGCGGAGCTAATGCCTGATTTCTACCGGAGATAAAGTTAAATTCTGTTGTGATAAAACGCCATCCTGTTCAAACCACATCAAGGATTATTTCTGAAACAGTATGGAGCTCAAATGCTTTTTCTCTTGCGGGTTTATCACAAGGTGAGTTCCTTTTTTTATTTCCTGCTTTTTAAACACATGTGCTCTTTAGTACAGGTTAGCTCTGAGTGTTAGCGAGGCTTGCTAATGTAAAGAAAGACGTCCAAAACACGTCAGGCATTGTTTCTGATAGCAACTTTCTGTGGGTCCTCTGCCGATTTGACGTCAGTTCGGATGGAATCTGTATCCGCTCGTTTTACACCCGTTTTTAAAGGATTTGAGTACGGAGGAAAAGAGAGAGGGTTTTATTTTCTGACGCTGCGTGAGCTCCCCGACACACCGGGGACACATATTTATGTATAAAACACATCACAAAGTGCATTTTGCATGATAGGTCCCCTTTAAAGTTATAATTCAGCAAAATCAATCAAATGTAGTTCAATTATGCTTTCTACTTGAATATTATTTAAGAAACACCACAGCTCTCCAGAGGGTTTCAGTTATCCTGTTGCAGCTCATCCCTTAACACAGGAGCCTCAGATTGCTTATAATAAGGGGGGAATTAAAGGGTCTATTTTTATAAGCTTGTTATGGAAATTAAACCTAGGATTTGTTTAACATGTTCTCAGCTCTAATTGACTGAATGTATTTGAAAAAGTGGTCTGATTTACACATGAAAACTGCTGTGTAATATAGGCTCACATACATTTAAAGAAGTACAATATAAGAGAAAGCACGAGTTTTCAGGTGGGGCCAGGGGGCCATATTACAATTATACTTGAAGAATTAGCTGAGGGCCCGATAGAATGGAGAACCGGCTTCATTTGGCCCCCGGTGCCGCAGTTTGGAACCCTGGTTTATAGTCCTCAATCATAAGGTTTATTATTGACCTTCAAATAATAGCTCATTAAGGTGGTTTTTTATACATCGAAAGCTGGGCTTTTTGCTTTACATCTTAAAGGTGGGGTAGGTAATTGAGAAACAATGCCAGTGAGGCCCAACCGGCTCGAGATACACTTTTTGTTATATTCATGGAATGCACTTAACATCCATAGCAATGAATATTCGAAGTGCTTTGACCAAAAAATCCATAAAGAAATGTCATACTGTGGAAGTCAGTAGTTCTGTAAAAAGCACGACCAATCATTCGAGCCGGCCCGGCTAAAATAAACTGGATGCCTACCTGCCTGTCAGCTCCATCTGTTGCACAACTTATCCGTGCCCTATTGCTCAATGTGCGCTTCGTTGTGTGTTGGACGGAGGTTAATGCGTAGAAAAGGATCTGTCTAGGGTAAATTGACGTCAAGTTCTCGTTGTAACTCTCGTTGTAATCGGAGCGGCTCGGAAACACATCTACAGCAGTAACATGAATGCAACATACACAGTAATGCAGCAGTCAATCAATTAATTAGAGAAACATCAGACTTACAATAGTAAAACACTGAAAGGGAACATTTTATTGCACCAGGAGCTATCTTGGGACTTTTATTGCGACATACGTTGACTGCCTGCTGAATAAAAAACAAAAATAAACCATAGTGTTGTGAATCTAGTGGTTGTCATTCTTGAACCCCAGCAACGACCGTCTAAACACCTATTCTAAAAAAATCACACTCCCTGTCATTGACATAATTAATAGATAGTTTAGCTCTCACCATCATTTGTGTGGCCAAACTGATGATAACGATCGTAAACTTGAAAGGCTGCCTGCCAAACGTAAACGTATCAAGACAAACTCTCCGCGATGAGTTTACACAAGACGGATCCCTTTCTAGCCATAACCTTGAGGGGGCTCTGTAAGGAAGTGCAGATTTCTTCCGGTTGTTATCTCTTCAAATTCTATGCGCAACGTCGAGCTGGTTTCGTCCAAAATACCTACCCCACCTTTAAGTTTTGTTAGAATAAAAAGTGGTTAAATCACTTGAGCTTTTAAGAGAAGCTGTTGGTAGACCTTTGCAGAGAGCCAAGCTAGCTATTTCCCCTGTTTTCAGTATTGTGCTCAGTGGCTAAGCTATGCTAACTGTGGCCTGCGCACCAGAATCAATATCGACTGTTACTGTGACGGGGTCAATTGTCCGTTCAAAAAACACTGGCCCTAGTCGTTGGCTTGAGCTTTAAAAAAAAAAATAATAACTTTATTAAACGACAGCAAAAATTAAAATAAGAAACAGTACAAGTTAGACAACAAAATAACAATCCACACATGACCGTTCCACCACATTCATAAGAGTAAACATGCTCTGGGTTGGCCTTCTATGCAACCCACCTCCAAACATGTCCCAGCTTGTTGCCTTATGAACATTCTGCAACTATTCGTCTCAAGTGACACAGTCCTAACAAAAAGTCCTAANAAAGAATGGACATAAGCTCAGGATATTCATGTTCTAGTAGTGAAATGAACAGATGTACTTGACAAAAATACTAGAAACGGTAGCTGCTTCTTGTCCTTGGTTGACCAAGGACAAGAAGCAGCTACCGTTTCTAGTATTTTTGTCAAGTACATCTGTTCATTTCACTACTAGAACATGAATATCCTGAGCTTATGTCCATTCTTTCCCCCCCCCAGATAGTCCCTGCTAGAGAGGTAGTACTTTCCTGGGGAGGAAATAGTTCCTGGGTGTGTCGGCCACTCTAACAATTTCTGATTGGCTGGGCGAATTGCAAATCACGCCCCGTAAAACTCAGAAAAGTTTTGTGATATCATAGTGGCTTTTTTTGCCCTTCAATTCTGATCATGCAAACACAGTAGAAATCCATTTAACAGTTGCTGATCCACACAAAAGCGTATCTCTTGTTTGTGTAATCCCCCTTCAATATATATAATGAATTGAATCCAAATGATATGGATATTCTGAATACTGATATACATAAAAACAGCATTGAACACGTAAAATAACCCTCTTGTTGAACACCCACAGAACACAGTCCACATACCCTGTAATTAAAATATATAAACATACGGAAATGTGTCTGCCATTAGATTAACTCATAACAAGTTTGTTTTTCTGCTACATAATACCCAATTGCCATAATAGGACAAATGCAACATATAATTGGCACGGCTAACGGTTAGTGGTGTGAATGTGTTGCACTGAAATAATGAAACAAGGTGCTGCCTAGGGCTGCACAATTCATTTACATGATATCCAATCCTAATATGGACTATTGCAATATCTAAATCGCAGGAAGTGCAATATTTGGTTGAGGCAGAACAGGTGAAAATATCTGAATGAATTATTTCGGGTCTGCAGAAAAGTCCCAGCCTACAAACATTACTCCACAGACTTTATAAAAAATCCTTGTTTGGTAAAAATCCTCTTTTAAAAATCAGACCAATAGCATTTTCTTATATTTTTCAATGATGACGTCAAGTCCCTCTAATATTGTGTACATTGCAATATCAGTCACAACAATCACAATTAAGCTATTTTTTTCAAAATGTGCAGCCCTGGTATTGCACTACTGTTGAGGGTTAAGGGATATGCAATATATGCAACCCTAAAACAAATACATGTACATGTTGCACAATGAAAGTTACTACAAAGAATATAACCGTGTGTTTCAATGGAAGTGTAATATGACTTTTCTTCTCCGTCTTGTTTCAGGGACCGGCCTTAATGTGAGCGACAACGACTCGATCCCTGGGAGTCACGACGGAGGAAGCATGTCCAACTCTCAGATAGTGGAGCTGAGACGAATCCCCATCGCAGACACACACCTCTAACCCGCTCACCTCACACACACCCCGTGTCTTCATACGAGAGAAATTACAACACAGTATTTTTATATTTTAAAATGCTTTTGCACTAAAACTTGAATAGAACATGTTTCATATAGACGTTTGATACTGTATGTAATTTTTACTGTACATCTGTTTTTTTATATATATATGAACCTATACATGAACTAAATTAATTTTTTTGATGGAGTTGTTTTCTGAATGTATATTTGGATTTTTTGTTTCTTTTCTGCCGAGACATAGCAAACGAGATATAGCCAGATGTGGAACCGCAGCTGCTGAGGAGGGAACTGTGTAACATTGTTAATAAATGATTTACCATATATTTTACATTTTGGCTGGGCTGATTCCTTGTTTATTCTTTTCAAATCTAAAAGCTTCATTGTAATATGCACAATATCCACGGCATGTTTCAGCTTCAGGTTATTTATTTGTACCCGTAGGTGGATTTGCTGTTAAAAGTGACACAGGTTATAAAACAACACAGACCCCATGCTGATTCACATTTAAAAAACACCAGTAATCAAGTCAATAAATAAAAATCTGTTGCTGTGTGACACTGCTACAACTTGTTCATTTGTGCAATGGCTGTTTTTAATACCACTTTTCTCTACACTTTGTGACTGCTTACCCTGAAGGAAGATGTTTAAATGCAGTGTGCAGTGGCTGGTAGTGGTCATTTAACATAAAGCAGGATAACCGCTGTAACTGTCTGAGGTACAGGGTCTCTTCACCAATCAGTCTGCTTTTATACCCTGACTGAGAGAGTTTTCTTATGGTTACCAAACCATGACACTAAAGAAAGAGACAGACAGGAATCAATAAAAGCATGATAAAACATGGCCATAATGGTTTTGTCAATGTTTTTTCTCAAATAGAACAATCTCTGTTGCCCTGGTGGAAGCACACGACTTCACAATGTGCTTCGAAGTTACATTTTGAGTTAACATGGTCCCACCTGTTCCAACAGTGAAGCATACAATAGGCGCGTTCACACCAAGTACTTTTCCCACAAAGGTTCCTGAGAACTATGATTTAGTTTACACCAAAAAGTCCCAGGAACTAAATTAGTTCTAGAGAACCTTTTTACCCCCTTTTCAGTCCCTGCTAGAGAGCAGGGACTTTCGTGGGAGAAAAAGGTTCCTGTGTCTGATTGGCTGGGCGGATTGCAAACCACGCCCCGTCAAACTCCCAAAAACTTTTGTGAAGCCGCCATTTTATTATCCTCGCATTGCATTATTAGCATTAGCATTAGCCGACCGCAGAAACGCAGAGAGACTAACTTATGGCAACACAAAATAAAACATGGGAGCGGTGGAGATGAGGAGGTGTCGGCGTTCTGGCCGTTTACTCGGAAGGCTTCAGTAGAAGCTGCTGGGAGTCCCAGCAGGACTTAAGATGCAACTGTTAACAAACGAAAATAAACGCCGACAATGGCGAAAGAGGAAACTAGATTCAAGGGACGACGAACGAATCTGAGAACAGTGGAGGATTGTAAAGATCTGTTCTCAACACCAAGCTGTGACGGCAAGAACTAGAATTGAGTTGTCAAAAAAAGAATGCCAAAATACTCTTTATAGGGAACAACGTGCAACCCAAATGAAATCTCAAGTCATGACAAAAATACGTCGTCCAGGAAGATTAGCAATCGTTCTCCAGAATTTCGGAAACACAAAAATAAAAGAAGACCATGAGACTTCTTTACTGACACACGCTAAAGTGTACTACAGCTATGGTAATTACTTTGTCCAGTTGTAGTTCGACCAATAGATTTCCTATGTCGTTACACTTTCCCTCTCTCCACAGCCTCCAACAATACCCCACTGTATCCTACGAGATTAGTATGTACCTTTGACTTACACGAACCGAACAGCAATCTTCCTCGATTTGTTATTTTGTCAACCGAGTGATCTTTAGGATGTGATGTTGTTCTCGAACCAATATAGATGTGATATATGAGTGTGATAGCGAGTAAAAAGACGTCGCTCTTTTTGCTGGGTCACCACAATAAGACATTTACCCTGATTATGCAGAAACGAGAGGGATACGGGTAATGTCGTTACAAAAGGATATGCTTAGGGATTCCTGTCTTAGGACAATCTGAGCACTTACTCCTAACTGCTACAGTTAACTACATTAGTATAACGTCCTTTGTCATCTCTCCGCTTACGAGTTGCAAAAGACAAGTCCTATGTGTATATATTGTAAATAGAATATGCAGGCATCACCTTTTTACAAAACGAAACGAACGAACGGAATTCCACTTTTACCGGTCGTCTCTACCTCTCTTTTTCTTTTTGTCCCCCTTTCTAAAGAAAGTCGGCAAAGAGGGGATGTCGACTCCCTCTCTCTCGAGCCTAGTAACACGAAATAACCTAACGTCTCAAATACTTTGTGAACGAGACTAAGCGAGGGTTTATCTTTGATGAAGTTCACATTTTCTGTTTTTGAGTATGAAAGAAGGTATGAATATAAGAAAGAGAATTTTTCGGAATGGGGGTAGAGGGGCGTCCTTTCTTACTTCGGTGCACGCCTCCCCTCCGTATAAGTTCTACAATGATTGTTAAAAGAATCACAACTTTATAGAAATATCCCCGGGACAACGACGAAAGAATCCCAAATGAGACAGAACAGTACACATAATTATTTCCGATGTACAATGTCATTTACAAGTGACGTTATCCGGTAGTTATTAGGAAGGTCTCCCGTGCAAAGATAAGATAAAAAGATAAAGTTACACACGCCGTTGATTTTCATTAGATGGTATCGCCCGTGACATGACGGTATGGGGTGTTTAGCAGTAGAGTATTAAGTACTCTCGGACTAACCGACATTCATACGACACGGCCCTTTTATCATAACCCAAACACTTCTGCCTCTGCCCCTCTCTCGCGTATAACGCTGAGTTTAGTCACTTTGCCTTTCTTTTACTTACTTTCAACTTGGTAAGAGTGAAGTCGAACCATTCAAGTAAAGTACAGTATTGAACACTACGAAGACACAAAACGGCATATCGCGATAACGAGACGACACAGGTAACTAGATAAACTGAGCCACCAGGTTACTCACAGAACAAGCAAAAGGAATATGGGGGGGGGGGGTGGGAGGAGAGGAGAAGCCTTGGTACCTATCGGATAGTCGCATAAAACAAAATGCGACAATTTTTTCGTGGTCTTCGGAAATATGTGTAGATTCAACAAAGCACGGGTGGTAGAAAGAAACATTGTATTTTTTAACCGTGACGTACGCGGGAAGATAACCGATCGCGAGGTAACATGCAAATATCCGATGCTCCGCCCTGTAGAGAATCACGCGAACTGTCGGAGTGTTGTCTCGGCCGGTCGATTTTGGTTGAGAGTACATATAGACTAAAAAAAATGACCACGAGACCAAAGTCTGACCTCCCACTTTTCTCCACGACGTATGAAAAAACTTGTAATTTCGAGGGTACAGTACGTAAAGATGACTAGTATTTCTAGGTAACAACTCCGCATATGATTTTCCTAAATATGGCAATGGCCCGATTCCTGTCTCCCGACAGCATAACTAGGATGACTATAAGACATTGACGACTTTCAGGTGACTCTGTTTACATTTTTAAACACAAGACGTAATAACGCCGATCATATTGTATTTGTAACAACTAACTAACTGACGGCGAGGGAGGGGGGGGGGGTTGGGGACACTCGGTCACACGAGACTAACCAGCCGCTGCAACGATCCGAGACGACGAAGAGGGAGCGGTGGGGATGACCACAAAGGCCCAGCCGCTGAGGCACCAGCTATGTCGCGGCTCTGTGCGGCTTTGAGTAGCGACTCGATGTGCGTTTGTGAGTGTCGCTTCATTTTTGTTAGCTTCAAGCACGAACTATTAACATCCCCATTCTTTTTGCAAGTTGCGACACTCTTACCCAAGACGCCTAGTGTAAGAGACGGGAGCTAGGGTTGAGCAATAATGGTTGGTCTTCTCGAGATACTTCAGTTACCCTTGAGGACAATCAACTTTGAAATGCGATTTCAGGGGTGAACGGCAAGGACTAATCACTGCGGTTCCGCTAGGAACCACAGACACTCCTCGAGTGTCCTCTAACCGCAGGTAAAACCAAGGGCATTCTTTATTTACCCTTTTCTTTTAGAAGGTTTGCTTCCGCAAGACCCCGTCGTATATCTCAAGAAATGCGACGATGTCCCACAATGAAACCTCCCAAAAACTGAGATCTGGCGACAAAAATGTACGGTATTTTTTGGAAGTAATTGTGTCTTCCTCGTGCACCGATTATTTGTCTTTCACTACAATACCCTGGAAATTTCGTACCTCTGCTACAGTGTCATTCTCTGTGATTTAGTTTACTACTTGGATTTTCACTCGATTACATCCGAGAGAGGGAAATTCAATCGTTTGACTAAATGACGACGACGTGAGAGAGTAATAGAGAACCCTAAAACTGGACCTGGTAAGATTTACTTGGATGAATCCCTCCGATCGAAGTCGTTCGTTAACCGTTGTCGTGAACTAACTACCACAGAGATAAAAGGAAACGAATGTAAGCCTGTTAAAATTTTCAAGAGAAAGAAAGAACTTAACCAAACTCATTGTTCCAAACACGTCTTCTCCGTCTGTCTCCACTTTCAAGTCAAGTTTCCAAGTTCATCTGAGACTAACGGTGTTCCAAATTTCGACGACAATTTTTTTAAGTTTCCCCTTAAACACGTACACCGTAAGTGGTGGGTGACTATAGTACCATCTAGTATTCTGTTATTATAGAGGATTTTCACATTCGCACTTTGATTTATCCAATTTATACCTCAAGTATTTGATGCTAATTTGAAGAAATGTCACAAAAAGCTAAAAGAGGTAACGAGACTAGACGAAAGAAGACATGGTAAACAGGTCAAACGAACTGGGTAACGTCCTGTGACTTTTTGGCGTCAGCTTTGGAGAGAAGACACATCTTGGTCAAACACTTTAAGGATGCTCCGTATACTAGTGACTGTATGTCTGGTAGAAAGTAGTCCCTCACTGGGAGTCTCCTTGGAGGCTCATCACTTGACGTAGAAACCGTCGATCAGAATGTCTACTTGTACAAAGACCGAATATTTGAAAAAAGTAGATGTCATCCATATTAATAGGAAGTAAGGCAACACAGTGAACGCGATGTAAGGACGTGATAAAATGCAAAATAAAATAACATTAATCCGCCCAAGTGTGGTTCTGAAAAGGGTGTTTCCAAGGACTCTTGAGAAATCAATGTATTAGTGGATTTCATGTCTGCGCAAGTGTGGCCTTTAATCAAGGACACCCCCACCTAATACGTTTACTTCGGCGACTGCAGTGAAGAAGAAAGAAGACGAGACCCAAATGACAGCTCCGGCGTTTGTTGAAGGTGCCGCATATGCGGCCGGGGTTTTAGGGGCCGGCCTTAAATCCCCGACCGGAG
>NW_011349573.1:121346-130609 GCF_000735185.1 Notothenia coriiceps | reverse complement strand
ACACACACACACACACACACACACACACACACGCCCTGGCGACCGGACATATTCTTCATAAAACTAACCACGCTTTATTAACTCGTGCGTACGAGGTGTAGCACCAGTCCTAAATTCACCTCCTGATTCAACTTATGCCATGTGGGATAATAACTGATATTTTGGGTGCACTCACTTTTTGTTTCACCTCTAAACCATTCTAGATAATCCGCCTTAATTTAGGATGTGTGTAATCATCTAATCTGCTTCACTCAATTGGAGACACAGTGCTGCATAGATGAGAAAATTACTCCCGTGATTTATCGGATGGAAAGTATAAATATAAAAATAAGACTTTATAATTACAATCTTTAGAAAATATATCCTAGCCTTACCTTGGTTTACTTTCATCCCTCCCTTTTTTTCCCATGCCCTCATTCCCATGGCTGTATTTGCCCATTCCTGGTCCTCCTTCACACATTTCTCACATCAGCTGAGCGTGACTCCACCGGGAACATTCTTATTCACTAGGACACACACACACACACACACACACACACACACACACACACACACACACACACACACACACACACACACACACACACACACACACACACTGTCTTTAGGCCTGTCTGCTTTAGACTGATGCTCATTATGTGTGTGTAACCAGAGGTGGAAGAATTACTTAGACCCGTTATTTAAGTAGATGTAGAATCACGAAGAGTCTTAATTTACTCCAATACAAAATGTCAAATGTTTCTTAGGTAGGAGTACAACAGTATAATCGGCTAAATGGTTGAAAGTACTCAGTATGCAGAAGGACTATTTTCATATCACAGTATTATAAAATATTACTTTTTTGTTGTAGTTTGTCAATTTTGAGCCAATTTGAATGTTTTTTTTACATTTCTCAGTAGATTATTGCTAGAAAAACAGCAAAATATAAGTATATAAGCATATTACGTGTTTTAACATGCAAAAAGTAGAGGGTACCAATGAGTTTTAAAGAAGTATAGTGAAATAAAAAGTACTATAATTGCCTATTGTAACATTAAATGGTGAAACTAAGTATCTCACCAAAGTACTGAAGGCTTGAGTAAATGTTCTTAGTTAAACTCCATTCCTGTGTATAACTCCCACCTTCAACCACATCAACCCCTTCTGTCAGAGTAGAACAGCACATACTAAAAACATGCTACACCCCCCCCTGCTGTGCTTTCTGCGTGCTAAGCCACTTTATCCCTGGAGAATTCCCTATAAGGAGTGAGCTGGTGAGAGGAAGAAGGAGAGAAAATGGGGCAGGTTCAACTTTGTTTCTCCTGGGAACTTCCCCCTTCCCTCTCTCTGTTTGGATCCCTCTTCACACACAGGAATCCACTAATCTTGTTTTATTCATGAGAGCA
The DNA here is from genome assembly GCF_000735185.1 of Notothenia coriiceps. Taxonomy (NCBI): domain Eukaryota; kingdom Metazoa; phylum Chordata; class Actinopteri; order Perciformes; family Nototheniidae; genus Notothenia; species Notothenia coriiceps. The sequence goes on along the minus strand of NW_011349573.1, from coordinate 129,224 downwards.
CACTTACCTCTGAGATTTGACTGTGAGAAAAATAATTGAGCAGATAGAGAACGCTAAGTGTAAGGGTTAGTAAGTGTTAGTTGAATAACAGGTGTGTAATGTCACTACATTAACTCAAGCACTGTTCTTACTGTAGGTATTGTGTTGACATGATTGTATTTTATTTGAGTATTTACCTTTACTTCTTCTCCATCACATTTCAGAAGCACATCTTGCACTTTTTACTACATCATTTAACATTCAGTTAGTCACAGTTACCTCTGACATAAAAATACATGATCCGCTCATATACTACGATGCAGTACTGTACTACTAATCTACACAGTATTTTAAAAAGTAAGAAGAATCGGCTTAACGATGACAAACTCCAACATTAAAATGTTATGACTTGTATTTGTTGGTGATCAAAACTGAGAAATGGAAAATGTATATTCTAAAATACTGTGAAAATAGACATTATGTATAATAAATACTTTTGATACTTGAAGTGCATTTTGCTCAACATTGAAATGATTCTGTGAGGAAATGTAGTTTTACTTTAAGTACACTTAGAGCAGTGGTTCTCAACTGGTCGGGCCTCGGGACCCACTTTTTCCTTAGTCAATAGATGGCGACCCGAAATTTTGAACCACTCAAATCTATTCAACAAAAAATTGTGCAGTAATATATACGCTTTTCAGCATACAATATTAATTAAAGTGAAGTACAGTGCATATATCCCTTATATCACTTCACAGAACTAAAGTATGCTTTTAAATAAGGTTTAATGAGATGATGGAATCAAAGCTGAACTGTATAACATAAAAAGGCACGTGTGCTGAAAACATAACCCCAGAAGGGGGGTCTGGGGGGATTCTCCCCCAGGGGATCTTTTGAAATACTAACATATAAACTACCCATTCTGGTACACTCTGAGAAGAAAATAAATAAATCTATTGCTACCCGATCTATTAATAATATTTAATGCCATTGTTTGTTCTTCACTTTGTTCTGACATCTTGCTGCTCCACTCAGTATACTAGTATACAGAATAGTTCTACCGCAAAGTTATTCTCCGTGGGGACTTCCGGCAACTATCTTGATTCTGATTGGCCAGAAGACTCGAAAAAACATCAGCAAAGATGTTTTATTGAGAAGATGATCACTACGTGACAGAAGTTTTCAAAACCGTTCATGTTCTCCGTTACTTCCAGTCCAACGCCTACTGCATACACAGCGTTAGTAAATCGGGCCTTCAAAATAAAAGTTTGACTTTTTTCCCCCCTAAAAAAAAAAAAAGGAAATATTTTTTTTTCTTCGCTCACCAGTTGAGAACCACTGATTTAGATGATAAAAGTTGTTTTCTTTATATTATACTGAATTGTACAGCATGAGTACTTTTTGTACATTTTGATGTTAATACGTTTGTACTTTTACTTCTAATGGAGGCTTTTACGACCATAGTGTTTCTACTTTTACTCAAGTAAAGGATCTGATAAGAACAGGGTTGGGAGAGGATCGTTTTTGGGGTTGAATTTGTTATTGAAAGCTTTGAGTCGTCCGCTCACTGCCTCCCCTCAGAGTGGATATGACAGATCTGAGGTGCCTGGTGGCGCTCAGTTCACCTCACCGGGACGCTATGTACCCGATACAGACCAGCGCCTCACAAGCTTGTACAACACACACACACACACACACACACACACACACACACACACACACACACACACACACACACACACACACACACACACACACACACACACACACTTATGCATTAACATGGACAGCTGAGGCATTCATTATAAATGAGCCCAGTGGAAAACAAGATGGATTCATCTGGTTGTTGTGGAGAAGAGCTTGATACACACTTCATGTGATAAAAATCCCTTTTGTCAGGTTCCTCTTTGTATATCACTTTCTGCCATTCACTTTTAAACATCACATTACCTTGATTTAGTGACTTTAAAGAAGAATCCACTTTATCGACTCAATGACACACTGTACTTTTGACCTTTGGTGACTTGAACTGCCGAGCATTCTGTTCCCAAGCCAAGCCCCTACAGAATTAGCTACACTTCAATAAAGTATACATGCTTTCTGGGAGCAATGTGGGGTTAAGCATCTTGCCCACGGACACTTTGACATGTGGACTGCAGGGGTCGGATCAAACCGCTGACCCTCTGAGACGCTTTATGGGTGCATGAATAAAGCATCCCTACCCCAAATCTCTCGGCTTCTTTTGGCCTCTAAAGAAAAGGCAGTGATCTATCTCATGCGTCTGACAGCATCTTCTCCATGATGTTTGTCTGAGTCAGTGTGAAACCCTAAACCCACTGACCTTGCTCTCACCCCATGAACCTGCAGTGACCCCGTGCTCTGGCCTTAACCCCTTGGGGTGCTCGGAAAACATGTGAACTCTGCATGACCCTAACTCATCACAGACCTGATCGCACGGCTGACAGTCCCAGCAAGCCTCTGAATTAAGTGTGTGTGTGTGTGTGTGTGTGTGTGTGTGTGTGTGTGTGTGTGTGTGTGTGTGTGTGTGTGTGTGTGTGTGTGTGTGCATCACTGATGAGATTGGTCGACCTGATTGTGCCCCTGCGTTCATGTGAACTTCATGTTTTTGGGTTGGAACTAATCTTTATCAATTACGCATGAACACGGGCTTTAATGTGTACAAACGTTTACTCTCTCCATATTAATATGGTTTATGAGTTATTTATGATAACCAGGATCAGTATCAGAAGCACTTTATTTATCCTCGGGGAAATCAGGTTTAGTGTCAGTGGTTCCATTTGAGCATTACATTTAAAAAAATTAAATATTTATTAACATAGGAATTAGAATGTGCAATAAAAATATAAAATAAGATATCATATAAATATACTAATTAAGGCAAAGAAACTGTCCAATAAAAGATCAAATAAAATCTAAAGAATAGAAATATTATAATAATGTTGAATACTGTGAACTTGTGCTTTAAAACATTTTAATTGTTCTATTAATATTATTTAGCTGCTTTTCTCACATTTCAAACAAAAGTTTAAAATATCAGGAACTTTCAGTTGTTATACCTTGTGCATTTTTATTAAGTATCATTAAGCAGGAATTCAAATGTATGTACTATCCAAACCCACACCCCATCAATCTGATTCAACCTTACACATAGCAGGGTTCAACCAAAGTTCTCTCTGAATATTCACAAACATAAATTTGATATTGTGTTTTGCCTGCGCTCATATGTATGTAAATGTGTGTCTGTGTGTCAGGTGTCGGCAGACTGGGAGCGCTCGTCGCTGCGACCCGGCAGTCAGCCCAGCAGCGTGTTCAAACCCAGTCCTGTGATGGGAACATACAGCACGGAGGGAGGCTTCATCAACACCAACCTGGTCACCGAGGACGAGGAGTCACAGGAGTTTGATGACCTTATATTTGCCTTAAAAACCGGTGAGGATCCCACTAACACACTGCCGTACTGAACCCTCGCACTGTCTGACTGTTTCTATGACACTAGTACACATCATTATTTATTAGACAGAAGTGTTTCAAAAAGTTAATTACTCGTATTGCAAACAACTCAAAATCTCATTACATTTTCTGTATCTTATAAGCATTTTCATTTGATCACTTGAAACTAAATCCAGATATTATTTCTCCTATAAATGTAGTAAAGTAAATATGTATTTATTTAATTAACATGAACAATTAAATCCGTCATGTAAATGTTCCAGATTTAGCCATAGACTCGTTTTCTTCTGCATTTCCTGGCAGGTAGATTACATTTCACTTGTTAGATGCTTTTATCCAAAGCAACTTGATACTCAATACTGTGGGCAATCCCCACAGGAGCAATTTGGGAAGTGTCTCAGGGACACAACGACATGCTGACTGCAGTGGGGTTTGAACCTGTGCTCCCCTGATCCCAACACCAACGCACCAGTCCACTGCGCCACACGCCTCCCATGATTTTGTAGATGACGTACAAAAAAACATACAAGAGCACATAGCCACAGAAAAAAACACATGAGCACATTGATGACACATAAACAAAATGACACCACATAGTACAGCACATATGCCCAATCAAAGCACAATAAAACCAACCCATAAACACAGGACAGACACAAAAGCATAGATAAAAGCTAATAGGCATAGTAGAGTAACCCCTACTTCAGCTTAGGACTGTAAGTTTATTTGTCCTGTAAACAATTGCTGAGATGCCAACACTGATGCTATATCACATTTACAAAACAGGTGTAGATATCAACAATGGTGTCCAGCCTTACAAAACAGTTTTAAAAGCAACACAAGACAATTATAAGAGGCTAACATGGAGACATAACGTCAACAGACTTCATGATGTGTTTTAAAAGGCATCAATGCATTTTGAGCGTGGGACCAACCACTTGGTACAGTAGCTAACTCTATAGGCTAGTAGTGTGTGTTGCAAATTGACGTGAGTTAGCTTAGTTTAATGTGGACCTCCTCAGGATAGGCAGTATCAAAAGCCTTTCCAGCTCATTACACTGCAGTAAAAAGGACAATATTATTTAGAGTTTCCTCTTGCTCATCAATTGTGTTAGAATTCAATGTGCATGGATGTTTAACTACTTCCCCTCCAGTGGTCTTATTAATTTCCTCAAGATTAATTCAACATTAGTTTAGTCAAACTCTTACTGTAGGCATAAACACACATTCTGTGAGCACTTATGTCCAGTTCTTTTCCATGAAACTTAAACATAAAGGCGCTGTGTCCTGAGGTAAAGGTCACCACGATGCAAAACAGTGCGTCGGCCAGACTGCTATATTAAACATTTAAGGAAAAATACAGCGACCTTTCAAAATGAAGCCTCTTTAAGTTGGGGGAGAGAAAGAGAGAGATGACAACATTTTTGCCTTTGCGGATATCGTGTGTGTGTGTGTGTTTTATTGTTTCAAAGCCAGCATACAACCCCTATCTATAACATCTTTTAACATCAGGCCTGCTTAGTTATTCCCAAGCTTACCCCTAAATCTCTCAGCTGCCATGGAAACCATTCTTCCTCGGTTGCCATCAATGTTTAATGAGCTGAAGGTCCAAACTGCTCACTGATATATCACCAACACACACACACACACACACACACACACACACACACACACACACGCACACGCACACACACACACACCACGTTGAAGTGACTCGTCCAGACTGAAGACACACCTCAACACACACGCACACGCACAAGCACACGCACACGCACACGCACACGCACACACACACGCACACACACACACACAGTCTGGCACACACCCACACACACACACACACACACAGTCCTCTCCTCACTCTTTGAAATCACAGAGTAATAGCTTCACAGTTTCCGAACTGGACGACGGCCTTACTACGGCGGGAAACTTTTCTGCTTCTAATGTGAGACATAACCACGAGGAGAAGCACTCATTTTCACACACCTGAAAAATAACCACTTTAAAAACCAAATAGAAGTAAATCTAATTTGAGAATCAGCTGAAGCCTCGATTTAAGATCCTACGTCTTAACTTTGGAGGTTCATGCATTGCAAAGTGGGAGCCTTTTATTCCTGCAAATTATGCGCATATGATTTTTCTTCAACAGGTAAAAATAAGTTTTTTTTCATTTGTTGACAGTTATGCCGGTGAATATGTCATTTGCTGACATGAAATCAGTGATCAGCTTAAGGGTCACATTGAAACATAAAGATGAATAATCAATGATGTGGTCAAAGATATTCATTGGGGGGTTTTCTTTGGGGTTTAGGTGAAAATGTACTTGATTACTTAAGTCCCGTGATGCCCTAATGATACCAGATTCTTAAAGTATAACTCAAGTATTTCAATTGTCTGAAGATTTACATCGAAGAGCAACAAACAACATGGCTATCAAAAGACATGAATGCATTTTAAGCTGCGACCAGCTGCTCTGTCGCCTAATGGTCAACACAAAATGTGGCATGTAGTGTTTAGGATGTTGCTGTGTTTGTGTGTAAATGCATGCATGGATACAGGCGAGTGGTTGTAGCTCTTTCAAATTGGTTTACTAATGCTATGTATTGCTTTTCTATTGTTGGTCCCATTTACTCACAACCAATAGTGAGTGTTCCTTCTGTTGTACAGCTTAAATGTAAAACTGTCTTTCAACTAACTTTAAGTATATCCCAGTGAGCTTTTGTCCTGCATCATGGAAAAAGCAATAGTCTGGTTCTCTATAGCGATCTCTCTGGGGAAGATAAGTAGATGTACAGTATAGTTAAGAAAAAACATACCGACCTGATAAGACCGTAAATGTATTGGAAGTGTGTCAGGTCACATTAAACTCTCGGGATCCTGCAGCCAAGAAATACACTTTGAAGGAAAATATATTATTTAATAGACATTATTGAGCACTGAGAGGCTTCTGATGGCAGTCCTGAGTAAATCCACATTAAACTTCACTTTGCTAAAGCCTCACAGACTCTCTTCATGTAACCTCGGTGTATTGTCGGCCTGCATGCACCAGCTCTTGAGATCTGCTAGCGTGCATCCCAGAAAAACAAAACCTGTAACCATGGAGATAGACATATTGACAGTCCCCTCTAGCAGGTGTGAGTTCAAGGGACCTGCGGGTGTTAATGAATGTGGATTAGGCTAGTGTTACGCTCTGTAAAAAAATAATAACCTGTAACCCTTGTATTAATTGTGTGGTGACAGCACGAACCACTGTGTGTGTGTGTGTGTGTGTGTGTGTGTGTGTGTGTGTGTGTGTGTGTGTGTGTGTGTGTGTGTGTGTGTGTGTGTGTGTGTGTGTGTGTGTGTGTGTGTGTGTGTGTGTGTGTGTGTGTGTGTGCGTCTCAAGTAAACGGACAGTTGTTGCAGTGTGTGTTTCTGAGCTGCTCTCCTCCTGACCCCTCTGGCCTGAGCTGTCGGGGTGTTCAACCTTAAATATCCTCTGGGCTGCAGAAAAACAAGCCGGAGAATTTATTGGTGCCCTCGTCTGCAAACTCAGCAGCATGTTTTATTATTCAGAGTAGCAAGAGGGCAAGCTAGCAAGATGTAATTAAGTCAAATGAGACCCTACTCTCATTGCCTCGAGAAAATATTTGATCTTTTCAGTTTGGAAACCACATTTTTTGTGAAATACAATCATCAGAGTTATAATCCTCTGTTTTGCAGTCGACTTTTCAACTTGTTGCTCCGCCAGTCACAAGGACATTCCTCCATTTCTCAATTCCCTGGTGAACTCTGACCTTCTCCTTGCCCGTGTGCGTGATACTGAACTTGTGGCCTGGTTTAATCTCAACCAGTCAGTCAGCATTGAAGATAATTCTCTAATCAGACTTATATAATGGTCCACCTCCTAGCGAGGGTCAGTAGGTAGTGTTGTAATGAGGGTCTTCATACTCCATTTGGTAGTGAACCATTAACACTCTCCTGAGGACACATGTACTCTGCATACTGTGAGAGCTGATCATTAACGGTTCAGAGTCAGACTTTAGTTATCCTTTAGGTTTATAGCATAATGCAGGGCATTCAACCAAGGACAAGAAGCAGCTACCGTTTCTAGTATTTTTGTCAAGTACATCTGTTCATTTCACTACTAGAACATGAATATCCTGAGCTTATGTCCATTGTTGTTCCTGGTGTCCAAGCAGACTAAATACAGAGACAGGTAGCTCTCAGTGTCTGACATTAGGCGCTTTCACACCAGAGTACTTTTCCCAAGAACAAGGCCGATATTTCTTGGGATTTTGCTTTCACACCAAAAAGATCTGGAACTAGAACCTAGTTCGCGCAAATCTTTCCCCCCCCAGATAGTCCCTGCTAGAGAGGTAGTACTTTCCTGGGGAGGAAATGGTTCCTGGGTGTGTCGGCCACACTAACAATTTCTGATTGGCTGGG
>NW_011349573.1:109965-121306 GCF_000735185.1 Notothenia coriiceps | reverse complement strand
GAAACAAGTATACTTCCAAGCCACAGCTTCGGAAAACAAAGAAGAATGGAACAGGCTAACAAGTGTGCCACTCTCTCTAACAGTTTCAACATAAACTGTACCGAAAATGAATACCTCACGATGTCTATCTAATTATGAACTTGCTTTACTTTCACGGAACACATTTTTGGTGATAACAAATGCAACAAAGTAACATATTTACCGACACATGTTCTAACGCCACTACATACTTACATTTAAATGTGTGCTGTGCTGCGTCGGCTCAGCCATTCTCCGCAAGGGTTTTTGAAATTGGTCCGTGCGCAAAGCATTGTGGGTATTTGAAGGATGCGGAGTCTACCCATGTGCAGCCTCGAAATTACCCCCAAACCAAGGACGTGGCCTTGGTGGAATTCCAAGTATGCTGGAGATTGGAACAGTCCTTCGGCGGCACTCGATGACGTAGTATCCTTGAAATATTGGCTTGGAAGCCAGAATCCTCGAGATTGAGAAACGGCCTCAGTCACACAGCCCCCTGTGAGCCCACTGCGCTCTGATTGGTCAGCTCGCCCACTCTATTCTGATGAGTCCACCACCGTTACAGCTCAACATCAGTGATTATGTGTTACAATGGCGTTAGTTAGCAACCAGTAAATGACACCAGTAATAACAAACAGATGATAATGCTGCGTGGGGTCTGGGTGCCGTGTTGTTGGGGCGTGCGCGGCTCGCTGTTGCGTTCTTTGAGGCTCGAGGAGCGGAGAGTGTGAGCTGGTTTACTGGTGTCGTTTCCTGGTTGCTGCGTGGGGTCTGCGAGACACCGCGGAACCTGAGCACACACACACACTGACAGCCAGACTGGGGCAGCATAGACAGGTACTTTCTGTGTTGAGTTTTACTCGCTACAGGGGGTACTTTGAGGGTTTGTGACTCTGCAGACCCTTTACATGCAGAAAAAGCTACATAACACACAAGGGGACGGGTAATAACCGGAAAAGCATGTCATGGGACCTTTACATATACCAGTAATCTGATTACTTCTGTTTTTATGTAACTTTTTATTGAATACAGTCCCTTTTTTTGGTAATCTAATTATGTTATCCCATTTCATGTATTGCGTTATTCTAAATAAGGTTTCACGGTTCATGTGTATCTTCTGCACTCAGAGTTTAAAGTTGAGCCGACTGAATCTAATCACTGTTCCTCGTCAGTATCGTTTAATCTGATCAACCAATCAGCCCGCTGTGACGTCTGTGGGATAATCAATTAATTGCTTGCAAGTTATTTTAACTGTATGGACGCTGATTTTCGGGGTTAAACTCAGTATAAAGATTACTATAAGACATGCAAGATAAGGTCTAACTGGGGAGTAGTTATGCAACAGATACAGTACACCATTTTGCCTGCATATCAGCCTTTCCCGTAACACACCACAACACAAAAAGGTAGGAGTCAGCTCAACTCAGCGCTATGCAAAAGTATGAAAGTAAACATGTTTAATGTTGGTGCTGAGGAGAATGTGCTTTTGTGCACATGTTTGCATAAAAGCCATCTCCCCATCTTTCCTCACGTCTGTGGCACAAACACACAATAAGCACAGTGAGGACATGATGCAAATATGTGTGTGTGTGTGTGTGTGTGTGTGTGTGTGTGTGTGTGTGTGTGTGTGTGTGTGTGCGTGCGTGCGTGCGTGCGTGCGTGCGTGTGTGTGTGATGTCCACATTTTATAGCCCCTAATCATGATGACCTTTCTATAATGAGATCAGTGTGTGCTTCTCTTTCTACGCTTCGATGTGCCAAAGTGATCTTGTCATCGGAGGTCCGTTACATTGCACTCAGCGCCGCTGCAGCGTGTCTGACATCACAACGACTCCTGCAGGGTGTTCGGTGGCCTCAGCAGCAACAGTGGCGTGACACTGCTAGAAACCTTGAGTAGATGTTTATTCCTAGGTGATTGGATGAAGACTTTGCCCTTCTAAAGCCAAATATGGAAGAGTATATTTGGTTAACTTTGTTGTTATCATTGTATGTCAATTGATTTAAGTTGTAATAATCAGAAAATCAGCAAATTAAGATATTTCATTTGTGTTTCAAAAGAACAGTAGCTACCCTACATATTTGGTCAAAATGGAGTGATTTTTTTAAAGAAGGTATATGTTCATCCTCCAGCCGGAAGGTAATTGGTTTGACCTTCAGCCCCTCTAATCAACATGTTGATGTGTCCTTGGGCAAAGTACGTAACCCCATATTGCTCCCAATGGCCAACAGTGTGTGGATTTCAGTCTCCCTGAACAGTATGGCAGCCTCTGCCTCTGTATGCATGTGTGTGAATGGGAGAATAATGACTGGTATATGTAAAAGCACTTTAGATGGTCACAAAGACTGGAAGTGCTATACAGTATAAGTGCAGTCCATTTAAAATGTTACCAGAACTAACAAAACAACAAACCGCACTAAATTCTGGCTGTGTAGTTTTGATTCGTTCTTATTTTTTCTTAGTCTGCAAGGTTTTTATAATGTGTATACCACCATCACATAGACAGCCGTAGCTAAAGCTAAACTAACTTGGGTTTTTTTCTCTAGCTGTTATCTTATTGAGCATTATCCATTGTGATACACAAACAACTTGAAGGGCCAGTCTTTACGTGGATTGGGGATCTTGCCCAAGGACGTGTTGACTGACCCTCTGATTGGTAGATGCTTATTTACCCCTTGTGCCACCACCGCCCCTGAAACCACTAAAGGTTGTTGACTAGCAACGTCATATAAGTCTCATGTTTGCAAACATTATACCCTGTTGAAATGAATGTCAGTGGCTCTGTTTTCATTTAATTACAATAGATGAAATGCATTTGAGCTGCTGAAAGCTGCTATTTTTTCCCGGGAGTCTGACATTGGTTTAGTTTTTATTTGAAGCTGCTGACAAGCGGGTCAGATAACGGGACCTTTTGACTCTTTCCGTCCGCTGACTCCAAAGGTCAGGCAGATTAAAAGAGAGCCTTTTGGAGTTGAGGCCAGGAGCAGGAGAGCAAACAGGAAGTCTTGAGACATAGACATACGCTTCACAGATCAATGCAGCATGTGGATTGAAATGAGCGGGTTATGGATTGAAGTTGAAAGAGGAGTCTAGCACTGAAGCCTCAATGGGAAATTCAACAATAATGAAGAAAAACCCGCTTTCTCTGTGGTCTTTCTGTAATAACAGAGGACACAGTGTGTTTCGCTGAAGGCCGGAGCTGCTCTATGAAATGTGAATCTGCAAAGTGAAAGGCAACACTGTCAGTAGTGGCCTTGCCAACATGGCTGACCAAGGGCCGGGGGAGTAGATATATCATGTCTGCAAATCTTGTTCTCACTATGTTGTCTGGTTGGCAAGAGAGCTAGATCCCCTCTGTGGCATGTGCTTATCTGTACTGTACAGTATGTACTATACTGTATGGCTGCCTGTGTACTACCTTGTCTTATATGTGTGTGTAGCCAACATTTATAGATCAAGCATGTGTTTATGCAGATTAGCACACGTGTAAAGGTGTCTCTCGATATCACGATGCTTTCAAATACATGAAAGTTGACACTGGAGCTTTTAAGCTGCTAGTTTTTGCCATATTACATTACATGTCATTTTGTTAGACACTTTTATCCAAAGCGACTTACGTACATTCAGTACTTTGGACAACCCCCACAGGAGCAATTTGGGGTGACGTGTCTTGCCCAGGGACACAACGACATGCTGACTGCAGTGGGACTCGAACTTGTACCCCCTAATTCGCCATATGTACATATATTGCCTGAAATAGTCATCATGTTTGGACAGATGAGATGTTTTGCTGGAAATACAGACGTCACTTAGAGCCACTAACCTTCAGTCAGAAAAAAACCTGTGTGTGTGTGTGTGTGTGTGTGTGTGTGTGTGTGTGTGTGTGTGTGCTGTGCGTGCGTGCGTGCGTGCGTGTGTGTTTGGGGGGTTTTCTCAGTGCTTTTTAAATTCACCCAAATCCTGAGGGTCTAAATTGCCTGTCTCTATGTGTACTTAAGCCTATCTGTAGATTTATGTTTTTATGTGTTCAGTAGTGTGAAGTAAATGTGTGTTTGCATGTGTGTTCATACTCTGTTAAACAAACAAACAGTCTTGTTAAAGTATTTCAGAGTCGCCAGCTATCTGTGGCAAGGGGTAATCCCCCCCCCTCTCAGTGAAGCAGGACCTGACCAGTTTGTTCTTATCACCCACCAGCCGCTTATGCTATGACAGATAGCCGCCCTCCATGACCTCTTATGGCACACATCATCATCATCATCATCAACCTTATATTCATCCGCAGGATCAACACAAGCTAATTAATTCAGTGGCCGTATAGATTAAAGTTTTGGGCCTCTGGAAGAAAAATGTAATTCTGCTTATTTTACAAGAAACATATAACAACAATAAGCTCATACTCAGTGTGTGGATTATGAGCCCCTGCACTATATTTAAATCAGGTGTCACCTACTGAATTATTAAAAAAAATGAAAATCACAGCAAATAAAGCTTTAAAATAGGCTTACAGAATAGTGAAGTTTACAAATGCTATTTTAGTTTAATATGTTGAAAAAGCAAATGGTACTTTTTACCTAAAGCATTAAAAAAATATTGCCTGTAAAATGTTTTTTAATTTTTTAAATGTATTATTTCATTGCAGTCATGCTACTAATCGCCCCCCCTTTTTATTTAAATGTACTTTTACTGTAATCTGATTATGTCTTTTTTTATCTAACTTTCTATTGAATACAGTTCTTTTTGTTGTAATGTAATTATGTTATCCCATTTCATGTAGTGCAGACAAGCACTTCTCATAATTACATTGTATTGTTAGGAATGAAAATTACTGGAAGTAGAATTCAGTGTACAAAATGTTACATTATTACCAGCCAAAGGAGCTCCTTTTTGTTTAACTTCCTGTTCTCATAGCATAAATTCAAAGTAGACACATTGCCTTGCCACCCAAGTGAGTAAATGTTGTTTGCCTGGTGAGAAAGAGCACTTTCTGACCTGTACTCCATAAATACCACAATCTTAACACAATAAGGGGAAATGTGGGCTCTCTTGCGGGCAGATATAACTTACAGCACTTCTGTTAGCCTGACCGACGGCCCGGAAAAGGACAACAACAATGAAAAAACAGCAATGGCGTGTGGAGAAAGTTTCTGGTGTGAGGCGATACAGAGGGAAACCGATGGTGGTGACCTCAGTGGAGACACGTGTGACCTTTCTAAACCACAGGAAGTGACACATCAGAGGGAACGAGTCATCGTGTCACACTGGTTCCTCTGTGAGCAGCCAGCCAGACACAGCTGGTTTGATCCAGCAGTTCAACAGCAGCAGCCACCCAACATGAGGCAGAGTCAACCGGTCCGATCAGGCTCCGACTGCTGGAACAATATCAGTTATTGTTGTGTGTGTGCGTGATGAAATGTCTAATGCAAAGCAGACAGACCTGAGGGTCGCTGCCCAACAATGGAGTTACTGTGAAGAGGGGGGAAACACGTCACATATGAACAGAAGGACAAGTTCTCTCATTAAGATAATGTTATTTAATATGAAGCTGTATTCCTTTTCCACCATTCCCATGACTTCCCTTCAGCAACATGCTCTAATTCAAAGATCTAAATAAAAAGAATAAGCGTTTAAGAGCAATTTCAACCTTATTCAACCCAAGAAATCTACTCCAGTGCATCCTTTAAAGCAGATACTATTATAGCACTTTGAAAGTCTTTACCAGGAAGCATTTATTCAGAGTTAATGTGACCCTGCATGCTTCGTGGGTCATATTGTTTGAAGTGGCCCACCTGTTATCGGCATGCTGGAGAACACCAGAGAGAAGCACATGCTGAGAGTCTCAGCTGCATTACAGGAAGCTGTAACTGACCACAATGAGGAACTACCAAATTAATACATTTTCCTTTCCATCATGATTTCATTCTGTTATCATTTTTAGAGGCTTATGTTGTTTTCCCTGAGTGAATCAGTCCTCTTTCCCCCACAATTACTCCTGGATTCTTTACTTTGTAAATACTCAGTTTACATATAACGGGATTATGTAATCAGGATACAAACAAACGTATTACAAAGTAAATGTATTCTCTTTACAGTAAATGAGAAAAAGACATTTGAAAAAATTGGGATTACTATCAGGATACAATGTGACAATACAATGTAAAAAAAATATGATATACTACATATTATAGGCTTACACATAACAACACTTACGAGTCTCAAAGAGAAATAGACTCGAGTGAAACCATAGCTAATCTTCCAGTTCATTAACATGGACTCAAGTGTAAAGGATGCTTTCACTGAGTGGACATCTACTGTATTAAACTAAAACACAGCTTTTTCTGTTTGCTCAGATTTCGTTGACGATAATATTAACTGTTAGTCTATAGACTACTGTCCTTGTATGCTTAATCAAAAGCTTATTTTTCAACAAAAAAAAGGAAGAAAAACACTGAACAGAGGAAGCATTTCTTTAAACAAAGTGTCTTGGTTATTTTCTAATGTTACATTGTTCTCTTGAAGTCCTGAATATTACACTTAAGTATTTATATTAATTTTCTCTTGTATTTATTTGCATCACATTTGATATTGAGGGAATCCTAAAGTAAAGGAAAGTAGTCAGGTTACATTACTTTTATATTGTTATACTTAGAATAGGTTACTGATGACAATATTTCACTTATGTTTTTAAAAAACAACATTTAAAAAGTAACCCTCCCATCCCATACTACTTCAGATTTGGACTAAAGGTGACAAAATACAACAATGCTCCAGCAGGTTTACTGCATGAGAACCATGGGAACTCTCCTGCTGTAACAGCCTTGACATCGAGATCACCTCGTACCTCTCACAACTTAAAATGTTGACAGTTACACAATTATTTTTTTCTCAGTCTTGTATCAAACCAAGCTTATGAGCTTGTGAAACCTGTTCAGAGCTGATTTTCTCATGGAGTTACAAAATGTGAAAAACTAATAGGCCTACAGTGTTTCAAAAGTTGGACAACATAAGACACATATTAAAATTAACATATAAACTGCTTTTCCTTCCGGGAAAAGATTGTCCCGTTCTTGACCTAACAATCAACATCGGCCCCTCTGTTCTTTCCCCGACTCAGACTGCAAGGAATCAGGGTGTGATCCTAGATAACAAACTGTCCTTCACTGCAAACATCGCTGCTACAACCCGCTGCTGCAGATACACTCTTTACAACATCAGGAGGATACGTCCCCAGCTGACCCTGAAAGCCACGCAGGTTCTGGTCCAGGCTCTCGTCATCTCACGCCTAGACTACTGCAACTCCCTCCTGGCTGGTCTACCTGCATGTGCCATCCGACCTCTGCAGCTCATCCAGAATGCAGCGGCTCGTCTGGTCTTCACCCTTCCTAAATGTTCCCACACCACGCCGCTCCTCCGCTCCCTTCACTGGCTTCCAGTAACTGCTAGAATCCACTTCAAGACACTGGTACTTGCGTACCATGCTGCGAATGGATCTGGCCCTTCCTACATCCAGGACATGGTTAAACCGTACACCCCAGCACGTGCACTCCGCTCTGCATCAGCCAAACAGCTCGCTGCACCCGCACTGCGAGGGGGACCCAAGTTCCCATCAGCAAAAACACGTGGGTTTGCTATCCTGGCTCCTATGGTGGAATGAGCTCCCCATTGACATCAGGACAGCAGAAAGCTTACACATCTTCCGGCGCAGACTGAACTCATCTTTTTTGACTCCACTTCGAGCGATACAAAAAATATATATATATCAACTTAGATCTAACTCACTTATATACTAACAAAGCACGTATATACTAATAAAGGACTGGCTTATCTAAATCTAATTATCAGCACTTGAAATGGTGTGGCTCTATGAAACCGCAAACTTATATGATTCTGTTTTCTTCAAGTTTGTGACTTCTTGGTCGAATGCACTTATTGTAAGTCGCTTTGGATAAAAGCGTCAGCTAAATGAAATGTAATGTAATGTAAACCATAGATGTGTGTCACATGTTGTCGTCCCCCAGTTTGCTGTGAAAGGTTCCTGTGAACCAAGACCAGCCGAGCACATGGTGAACCGGTCAGAGCACGATTCCCCTGGATGTGTCACACATTCCTCTCTGTCTGCTAAGCTCTCAGTGAAACGCTCTCACTGCTGCCGCTCTCTGATGCTTATTTGGAGGGAAAAGAGTCGGGCTGCCAAAAACTGACTCAGTTAGATGAAATGACAGAAGCCTTTTAGCAACCCCTCCAAATGTTTAAAACGAGTCAAAGAACTGGAGCAGACCGGACCGGGCTGAAGTGACTCACGTGTGAACGTCACTTCTAGAAAGAAGCTGTGGATAGAGAGGCAAAACCAAACTGTTGTAGGAAATATATAATCTATTAATGTCAGTGCAAATAAGACAATATAAAGAACTAAAGGAGTAACTGAAAAGCAACAGGAGGCAGGGAGTTAGAGAGGCTCCTTCTTTGAAAGTGGAGAGAAGGATTTTGCTGACTTGTACCACGTGGAGGGGAAAACCGTGTGTGTGCATGTGTGTGAGCATTCAAATGTTGGAGTAGCCGCGCATGGGAGGAACTAGTGCGGGTGTGGTCCATCCCCAATTTCCTATTGGCTGATTTCTTACAGTTTACAGTTAACCACAGCCCCACACAGGAGTAAGGACCCTACCCTACCGACTCAGTGGGGATTCAGAGCTCGGAGAGGAAGGAAGGGGACATGGAGACAGGAGAAGAGAAAACAGAAAATCAAATATCCTATTTGTCCAGGGACAATGCACATTGTTACAGCAAAGGGGAGAGAGTAAATAAAGGCAAAGTAAAAGAGTAGACTAACACAAAGGCGAGAACTATTTAATAAAATATTAATAATTAGTAGAAGAACCTATGAAGAAATTTGCAGACAGTAATAATAGTAAATAGTAAAAGGAATATATATCGCCCTGACCCTAACCCAACAAAAAAGTAGCAGCTATTAATTGTAAAATAGTGTATACTGCACATAAGAAGTGTGTTGGTGTGTGTTTGGTGGTCTACCGGATACAGTAATAAAATGGTTTAGAAACTGAAACTACAAGAGCGTTAACAACAAAGAGAGTCATGACAAAGTGAAATAAGAAACCAAAACGTTTTTAGGAAAAATTGAAAATAAAATGTAACGGAAAAATTGACATTCCACAACATCATCAGATAGTCAGTTTAAGGCCAAAGGAAATATGAATTTGGTTGAGTCTCAGAAAGCTCCAGAAAGTAGTTAATCCTCTCCCTCCTCTAATATCCCTCTGTCTGCACTGCTGAGAGACTTTTGGCAAAGCGGTTTGGCTCAGCTCTGAATCCTCATACGTTATTTCCAAATCATAATTTCAGAATTCTATAGAAAATGTTTGCTTTGATTTGCTCTAAAGCTAGTGGAGAAAATACATGGTGTCAATACATCTCAAAAGCAATGCAGAGTAAGCATTACGTAAGAGTTATTTCATGCAGCATCAACAACTGGAAAATGACATTAATATATCATTTGTCAAAAGTCTGTGTTGTGTAACATCGCTCTGTTATGCTCTCTGTTGTCACTGAGCCAACACACATCCCATCAACATTTCAGCAGCTCCCACTCTGTTGAGATTAACATCTTTTGTGGCTTTCATCAAATTCTCATTTGTACACAACCAAGAGTGTAGCCTGGGGACAATTAGCACACACAACTCAGCTTTTTAAAGATGCGTGTGTGTTTGTGTGTGTGAGTGTGTATGTGTCCTTACACCTGGCCATTCCTGTCCGTTCTGATGGATTATGCTTTACATGCTCCAGCAGGCGTGAGCGACCATGTTGTTTACGTGTCAGTCGAACCTAAGAGGCGAACTCTGGGAAATGCCCACCGGTCCAGTCCGGTCCAGACCAGACGCCTGGGTGGAAACTTCAGGAACACGAGCTGAAGTCCTGAGATATCTGACAACACATTTAGGAGCGGAAACTTAAGTGGTGTCAGAAGTGGGCCATGCTACACCTGAGATGTTGATCAAATGTTGGATAAGTGCGGTGTTTTTTGATATTGTGCTCCAGTAATAGCTTTAAGAGATTATCACTTTGCTTGCATGTTGTGTCTTGCAAAAGGTGTCTTATTGAAGGAATGCCAACTTTTAAACTCCAGCTTGATAAAGACCTGATATATCAGAGAGAGCACAACACATGAGATGCCTCAGGGAAGGTCTGTTTCGTCTTGTTTCCCATTTAAAATCTATGATGAAAGGGGGACAACTCAATGCTGGAGGTGGTTTAAATTGTAGAAATCATATCAGTGAGCTCGGCTTTTGCATGCATGATGCTGCTGCAGGGTCGCTTTTAATGTCAGCTCATATATAGACTAATCAACAAGTGTCCCAGTCCTATTTTGAACAAGGCCGTAGAGAACTTTTTACGAGTTCCCGTCGCTGTAAAGAGGGTTTATGTCACGGCAGTGCAGCCGGGGATCTAAAGGCCACACGAGAGTTTAAACCCAAAATAGCACAGGCGCAGAGTTCCCCATGCAGTGTACATTTAGAAATGAAGAAAAAGTCAGAATTATGGACCAACAAAACAAAACCCTTTTCGGACGTGTCAATACTTTCCCCTCTGATGCTGTATTGTGCAACTTGCCCTATTTTCACTGTGTAGATAAGGACTGTCTGCTATTCTGGGAGTCAGAGGGATATCACTCGGAGGGTGTTAAACAAAGGGATCTGGGTTAGAGAAGCAGGCCTATGGGATATCTGGATGCTAATGTTAGCGCAACACCACTGATGGCCTAGAAACCATGAGGATGCATACAAAGAGCATATGTTGTCCCACAT
Organism: Notothenia coriiceps; assembly: GCF_000735185.1. Lineage (NCBI taxonomy): Eukaryota > Metazoa > Chordata > Actinopteri > Perciformes > Nototheniidae > Notothenia > Notothenia coriiceps. Next base: position 110,473 of record NW_011349573.1, on the reverse strand, counting down.
AACAGGTGACTGTTGTTATGGGTCTCCTATTATGCAAAATACACCTTTTGATGTCTTTTATACATAAATGTGTCCCCGGTGTGTCAGGGAACTCACTAAGTGTCAGGAAACAAAACCATCTCTCTTTTCTTCCGCACCCAAATCTCTAAAAACGGGGGTACAACGGAGCTGATCCAGATTTGCTGCCAAGGCTAAGGACCCAGAATCAGCAGTTCTCTAACAGGGCTGAAATAGANGGGTATGAGGGATGGCTCGAATGGGTGATCTGTTTGGTATTTTGAGCAAAACACATCATAGACATGTTTTTTAAATATTTGTATATATCTGAGACCCATAATATATATGTCTAAAAATAGCATGATAGGAGATCTTTAAGGTTTGATATTGTGACGCGACACGGAAAAGCATGGAAACTGTTGAAACATCTGCATTACACACCTAATCTCTCAGAGGTTTCCCAATCACTAATTATTAAAAACACATTTTTAAAGTGACCCTCCCAACTCTG
>NW_011349573.1:108211-109935 GCF_000735185.1 Notothenia coriiceps | reverse complement strand
GGGGGGGGGGGGATGGGAGCTATGCTATGAGTCAGCCGTTGCTAAAAAAGGAAACTGAGCGACTTCATCGGGGGACCGGCAGTGTAAAATAAGATAAGTGGTGAAGCAGCACTCCTCAGCTCTGCCTCTCAGAACAGAAACTGACCAAGGACTTCGGGGGCAGGGTGTTGCGTAAAAAACACATCAGGTTTCACGTTGTATAACCCGGTGGTTTGACCCGGTGGCTCGCATGCAGATATCACATTTTCTATGCCACGAATAGCCCTGAACAACAAGGGAATTTAAAGTAACTAAACCACCTGAGGTCTCAATTCTTCAAGAGGTGTTAAAAAAATGTGTCTACCACCTGTGTCTATGTTATCAGATAGATGTTATTTAATGAAGTGATGAAAAATATAGTATATTTAGACTAATTAAAGCATATCACCACTTTAAAAGGTATTCAGTGCAACATCTATGTGGTTAATATAGAAGAGGCAACACCCACTCTATGTTCTGGATCCTCTGTGATATAACTGAGAGTGAGAGAGAGAGAGTACCACTGGTCTAAATATCTCACATTCCTCCCCTCAAACGCTCAGAATAGAGCAGAGACAGCACACACCATTGCTCATCACGGTGAGGAATGGCAGTAATCTGAGATGCATAGTACACTGCTTGAAATATGTTGTGGGAGGTGTGTTGGTAATGTCAGGATCACTTAGTTTTTCTCCTTGGGTTCATGTCACACAGAGTGCACAAGTCCATCTGTCCTTCTTGCACACTTGTGATAAGAAATGCTAACTCATGCAGTGTTCCTATAGCCTTAAGACTGTCAATTCAAAGTCATGTGGTGATAAGGTGGCATTGAAACTTTGTGGGTGAAAGAAAACTATGTAGATGCACGAAGTACAACAGATGGCCAAAACTGAGAGAGAAAAAAAAACGAAAGGCCTCTGTCCAAATGCAAGCTTCAAAAATAAGGAATGGGTTATCTTTTTTTGCTGTGAGGAGACGACCTACCACGCCGGCAATGAACCACACTAAACCGCCTACGAACTGTCGCTTCAAAACATCAATGAAGAAGTGGGGCCTGCGAGTGCGGTGACCCTGAACAGACTGCCGAACATATAATAACCACCTGCCCTTTATATAGACCACCCTCGGAAGCCAGCCTCTTCGACTTAGGACCAGAGATGCGGGCATGGCTATACGACACCGAGTTGGACCTCTGACGTTACACGAAAGAAGAATAGGATACAATACGATACGGTTCAGTACAGTGCGGTTCTGTAGGATACAATCAATAAAATATGCTGCAATACACTACAATATACTACAATATGTTAAGATGCGATACGATACGATACAATCAACAGGATATGATGCGGTACAGTACAATACAGTACAGTACGATACGGTACGATACGGTACAGTACGGTACAGTACGACACGGTACGATACGATACGGTACGATACGGTACAGTACGGTACGATACGATACAGTAAGATACGGTACGGTACGATACGATACAGTACGATACGGTACGATACGATACGGTACAATCAACAGGATATGATACGGTACAGTACGATACGGTACAGTACGATACGGTACGATACGGTACAGTACGATACGGTACAGTACGATACGGTACGATACGATACGATACAGTACGGTACGATACGATACGGTACAGTACGGTACAGTAGAATACGGTACGATACGATACAGTACAGTACGA
>NW_011349573.1:91825-107937 GCF_000735185.1 Notothenia coriiceps | reverse complement strand
AGGGAGGGATGGGAGCCTTGGCATGTGAACATAGCACGATGAGAGTCCCTCACTGTGGGTTCCTGTTCCTACTAAATATGGAGGGCCTACTACAACCTTTTTGGGGATTTCTAGAAGTTATTTTCTATTAGCAACCATCATTATAAATTACACTCAGTAGGGAGGCGTGTGGGTTGTGCGTTGGTGTTCGGATCAGGGGAGCACAGGTTCAAACCCCACTGCAGTCAGCATGTCGTTGTGTCCCTGGGCAAGACACTTCACCCCAAATTGAACCTGTGGGGATTGTCCACAGTACTGAATGTATGTAAGTCGCTTAAAAGCGTCTAACAAGTGAAATGTAATGTAATGTAATGAAGACTATTGTGTTTTTGCTACTATTGGTAACACTCTGTCCCTCTTTCTTTTGTTTTTTTTTAATTATAAATGCACAGTGAAACGACACATAGGCATGGTAAGGCATGTTTATTTATATAGCACTTTTCAAACTGAGGCAATGCAAGGTGCTCTACAAAAAAAAGCATTACAAGCATTGAGATGTAGTGCAACATAAATACATCATAAAATGACAATCGTAAAAAGTAAACAGCATAGATATAAAACAAATACAAATGAAGACAGGTTTATAATACAAGAATAACGGTTCCAGTGTTTATATAAAATATGAATAGTTATTTGATTCAAAGGAATTAGAAGAGTTTTGGAAGAGTTAGTGAGTCAGAAAGAGGAACCGGACATTTCCTGGAGTGACTTATTTACTGTCAAGCTGTCCCAAAACTCACAAGCCAAAGACACTGCGTATGTGCATGCATGCACTGTATTCAAGTTGATTTAAAGTGTTAAGACTTGTGCACATGTGTGTGTATAGAGACAATATCCAGGGACAAAAGGCATCGCAAAGGTTAATAATGTGTAATTACAGCAGGGTAAACAAAGTGAAAGGTCCTGCTTTGTGTCAGGGTGAGATATTCTCTCAGCTGTCCAATGTGGTGCATTCAGGGAACGTAAACAACTTGTTCCTGGCAAGGTCGAAAAACAGCCCGGCTTTCAGTGACGAAAAAGCAGCAGCCTCTGCTGTCAGCCTCTTCGTGCAGAAGTGCTTCAAACTGGAATGAACCAGCTGCCGAGAAAGATCATGAAGAGAATCCCCCTCCGCCTCTCTGTACAGTCTATCTGAAGCTCTATCTCTGTTCCTCTCTTTGTGCCTGTAGAGAAAAACACAGCGAGTCTGTGCTCAGATGGACAGATGGAGAGCTGGCTGCTGCTGTGAGTGTTTGCTATGAAGGGCAGATAAAGAAGTCCACTGACTATTCCTTGATGTACTTTCCTATATGATTCAATTAATGTCTGCAAACTCAGATCTTTTTTAAGGTCATCCTGCATCGACTCTTATTCTGTGAGTTCCTTCTGCACTCATGGAAATATGTTTCATACTGTTAACTCTGTTGGATGTTTGACCTTCACTGTGCAGAACGGTGTGTGCACTAGAAGTGTCTTTATTAGGATCCCCATTAGCACTAGCATGAGCATTGGCTATTCTTCCTAGGGTCGTCACACACTCAAAACATACATAAACATACAACAAAATTAAAACAAAACAGCTCATAATTTCATGCAATTTACAGTGCTGTATGAAGTGAAAACTATAATGGTCATCCAATTATCACCATCCTAAGGCCAAACAAAAGTAAATACAAATAAGTGTACATAATAATATATGCATACATAGCCATAGTTTGCACATGTATCTTCTGAAAGAGGAAAGTTTAAGTTTAAAACGAGGTGTGCATGCATGAATTTAGCATCACATGCTTTTGAAATGACATCAAAAGTTGTTTGCATATTGAATTGGGATCAAACATGCAATTTATACAAGTGCAATGTAGACTTGATGTCAAATGTAAGCCTTCAGGGCAAATACTGAACCTAAACGTATTCAATGATTTAGCATAATTCCTGAAATTGGCTCAAATATTTGAAGTTTAATAAGGAGAATAGAAAGGCTATGACAAGCTAATTAGGATAGCCAATAAAGTGTTTGTGTTTTTGCAGGGTTACATATTGTTTGAAACCGTTTGAAAGAGAAGGAAAATAACCGACTGATTATATGGAAAGAGCAAGTTACATACGATTAACTGGCAAAAACAATATTGAAAACGATAAATCAGTTCAGGCATAAGCACAGAAATAAATCTGTATACGACCATTTCGATTCTTGGAGAAATACAGTCAGTGTGTGTAAGCGTTGCTAAGAAGTAGAGACTTTGCTTTCCTCTTGAAGCTTAGTAAAAAAGTCGGAACCAATTAATGTTTGACACAAAGCACTGCGATTTACAGTGAAGGAAGGAAGCATGCCTGATAATGAAAAATAAACAGACACTAAACTCTGTCAAATATTAAAAGTAATGAGCCGCAGATTCCAGCCTAGTCAGCCATGAGTCATGACCTCGATGTGTCTCCGAAACAACAAAATAACGTTCAACAAGTGCAACGTGTTTTTATGGGACTTACGGTATGCAGTATATTACATGAATATAATGATGCCTGGGAAACAATGGAACAAATGGAAGATATTACATTCTCTGGTTCACAAATTGTAATTTCTCAGATACATTTATTAAGTCACATCCTATCTGTGAATTAGTAGCTTCTTAATATATTCAGACCTGTAACATAGTTTGTTCCCTTGTTTCGGGGAATATGTGGGCTTGCATCGCTCCGTGCCTCAGTGCGGAGATCTGTGTGTGTGTGTGTGTGTGTGTGTGTGTGTGTGTGTGTGTGTGTGTGTGTGTGTGTGTGTGTGTGTGTGTGTGTGTGTGTGTGTGTGTGTGATTTCTATTATGTCACAGTGATGATGTTGCACTGGCAAGCATGCGTTCAGGGGCCTCTGTCCAAACCTCCCCATCCATGCTGAACGTGCCTGGTCACAGCAGGCCGGTGAGAACCGCTGGATCACAGGGGGCTTCTGGGTAGTGGGATTAGCTGGTGAGAGGAAACAGCTGAGGCCTGTGTAGTGTCAGCACTTGCTAATCAACACTCACACCACACACATGCATGCCGCCCCAATCTATGCTCCCCCTCCTCCTTTTTTCACAGGGGTCAGGCACCCACAATGGCCCACAAAAGCCAAAAAGGGGCATGGGGGGGGTGTTGAGGGCATGAGGGGAGGGGACAAAGGCAAACTGAAGTGCTTGGTCAAAGCTGACAGAGCTGCTGAGTCATCACTGATGCTGGCTCAAACGGATAATTTGCAGAAATTGTGAGTAGGTTTGATGAGCTGTCACTTTGTATTCAACATGACGGTTTTCGGGCTGATGCTTAGAGGCTGTGTTTCCCTTTCTTTACACTTCCGTTACTGCAGAGTCCTGCGTCACAGAGGACATTTACAAATTATGCAAGAGGACTGACATTTGTCCTTTTTTTCAGAGATCACACTGGACACTTTGTTCCAGCTTGACCTATAGGCCTATGAGACATGCAGCAGCACAGTTCATTCATTCCTACCCGGCGTGATCGAATTTGCTGAGCTCATTTGTGCATACTTGCTGGTATTCTCCAACAAAATCAATTAGTGTAAAGCCAGGATGACGTCATACACAAGCTGAGTAAAATTGATTGACAACACACTGTTGAACATTACGTGAAGGTCAAATTAGCAGAATCAAAACAACCCTGTTTAACAACATGAGGAGATCTATGCTGCATTCAGAGAGGTAAACTTTGATTACTGTTGGTATGACAATAATATTTAGTTTTTCTAATTTCTACAAATTATTGTCATCGAAATACACAATCCTAGCTCATAAAAAGCAGTCCTGGTTGTGAGCCAGTGGTCTTCAGATCAGAATCAGAATGTCTTTATTAGTCCCAGAGGTGAAATTTGCAGCGTTACAGAAGGAAAGAGCCACAGACAGCTTAGTGTTGCATATCTTAAATGTGTTAAAAAAAGTACTACGTTATAATATAATAAACAAACACAACAATATGCTAAAAAAGTACTAAGTTATAATATAATAAAAAATAAACAATATGCTAAAAAAAAAGATAAAAAGTTACATAATTTTCAAAAATACAGATTAAAAACAAATCAAATCCTGTAGCAGTTCTTAGGATTTAGCAGCCCGGTATATATTACAGTTATTAAAGATGGCATATGTGTATAAAGTATATATTGCACATAAAGCACATAGTTTGACGGTATTTAACAGCAGAAAGTTACACAATCTACAAAATACAAGATACATACCTTGTAACAGTAACAAGGGTTTAGCAGCCAAGTATAAATTACACAGTTATTAATGGCATATATATATTGCACATATAGCACATATTGCACAAAGTTGGTTTGTATTTAGCAGCAAGGGGTGTTATAGTCTGTGTTGTGGTGTGTGTAGGAGGGTCTACTAGGGGCAGTGCTGGTTGTAAAGCCGCTGAGCAGAGTTGAAATGAATGACTGTGACAGTCTGTTGAGTGCAATTTGTAAAACAATGGTAGAACCATGAATTGCTTTTATTAGTCAAGTTTGATTTCAACAATTTGGGTAGGACACATAATAGATAATGGTGACTCTTGCACTACCTGGTTTTCACTAAAGCATGCTCAAATCGATGTTGAAACATAACATGGAGGTTGCTAGTGCAAATTAGAGTCTATCTGTCCAGCGGTGCACAGTCTAAAGCACTTATATTGTTTTTACACTACAGGAAGACGGACGTGTTTCGTAGTGTACCGTCTGTTTGTGAGCACCAGTGTAGACATGTGAAGTAATATTTCTCAATAATAATGTAGATAGTACCTGTCAGATAACTGGAGTGGCTTTTGATAAAATCATGCAGAAGACATATCTCATCCCAGGTGATGTGCCTCCTTCAAGGTTTCTCCTCTTTCATCCACAATGATTTATGTGATGTATATATTTTTTCCACCCATTTGGTTTTCACACCTTTCAGCTTAAGCTCTCATGTAGAATTACCCTGTTCCCCACCTCAGCCTGATAGGCTTTCTCCAACACTACTTCAATCTAGAGTGAATTATTGATCAGATATTTTCCTCGGTCTGACCACTTGTGCTTTTCACAGGAACAGATAGCGGTTATTAGCGGGTGAAATTGAACCGCGCTGAAATTAGAGTTTGTAATAAGCAGGGACATCTGCATTGATTTGTGATTATTCTGCTGATTAGAATGTAACGCGCTGCAAATTAAACAGCATCTTAAAGAGGCTTGTAATAAAATCCATTAAGACTATGGGTTTTCACAGCTTACGAGGTTAATATTTGCACTTGAGTCCACATTACAGCAGTCATTTGCAAGATACTTTGTAGAGCCAAGCCTCTTTCCTTTATAGTATGTGGAATAATGTAGCTTGTTACCTTGAGTTCACAGCAGGTGCCCTCCTGATATTCTCATACATACTCTTGCCTTGTGTTATCTGACAGAGATTTCCATGTAAGCTTTCATCTTCTTCCACGGGGGACAAACTGTAAAATGTAGATCATGCTAAAAATGTGTTAAGGTCGGTCGTAAAGATGGCTTGTAGCAAGTGTGTGAGTCAGAGGCAATCTTCACGCTTCACATTTTGAAGTTGGTATCAAAGTGTTTTACCTACTGCCATTTTATATCCCACACTCAAGGTGTGGATCTGCGACGTCTTTCACTATCAACCTTCAATAATTGCTTTTGAACTTTACAACAGCAGTTTGTGTTTTACACAGATGACCATGGAGGCCATTACATGTTTTAAAGTACATTTTGAATGTGTGCTGGTGTGTGTGAGAGAAGATCACTGTAATGCACACACTAAGCAAGAAGATTTTAAATATTGCAACTCCTAAAAAATTAAGTAATACTCTCTATAAGATATCGTTATTGCTCTAAGTCCTGTGGGTATACGTATTAGATTATGTTTTACTGTATATGTTATGCTTGACATGAATATTGCCCTGCAGGGATAAATTAAGTTTATTGCTCTGGATTGAAAATATAATTGAGTTACCTGAAAATAGCCTTAAAAAAAAGTTTAGATACTAAATCATTAGAGAGCTGCCCCCTGTGAACTCCTGCGGCTGGTATTGCTTTGTAAGGCATTTTTGCTTTCCACAAATCTGGGGCCGTATCTGTGTACCTGTGCTGAGTGGGGAATTGTGTCAGCAAAATGACAATAAAGATAACAAAAGCTTCAGAGCGCTCTTTCCGAGACGCTGCTAAAGGAAGAATCCATCAGCTTGGCCTCGTACCAAAACTGCTAATGGCTCCAAGCTAATATGGAACCATTTGTATTTGATCACTTTTGATCAATTGAAGTTAATAACATTGAAGATGTTATTTTGAGAAAGAGAGCTCATTACGAGCCGTATTAATAGCTTGAAAGTGTCTTGCTTGCAGAAATTCTATGAGGCTATTTTTCCCTCATCACATTACTGAACTGTCAACACATGATACTTATTCGGTTCGTTTTAATCGGTGGCTCACTGCCCATGTTGAATTGAAGTTTGTATTCTGTGTCAAATAACTTTTTTTTCTACTGTATCTTAAACTTTCTTGTGCATTTTATACAGTATTTGTGTCTAATCTATGCCACATAAGTTGTTGCAGAACTCTTGCATAATGTTATATATTATATGTAGCATGGGGTGTAACGGTTCGGTATGTACCTCGGTTTGGGTGTCACGGTTCGGTACGGGTTCGGTACAACAAGAAAAAGCAAAAAAAAGTCCCAAATGTATAATTCCAGGTTTGTTTTTATTTATTTTTGAACAGTACTGCAAGTTTCAGTTTAAAAATAAGGAACTCTTAACATTTTGAATAATTAACTTTATTACACAGTTAAATAAAAACAAACCACACACACTCAGATGGCCATATTATCTTTAATGGCTGATGTCAAACAAAAAGGTTCAATAAGCTGTAAAACTAAAAAGAATGTCTTGAAAATATTACAAAATAAATAATAAGATAGTGTTTCAATCGCAATCAATAAAAGCCGGGGTCCTCTACCATTGCATAAGTGCGCAGCATAGCCGTTGAAATATATATACCAAAAGCTTCCGTTATTTCTTTTGGTCTCTCGGCTTTCATGTCTATTGGCTTCTTAAACAGCGGGGATAAGCTGTTGAACTGCTGTTGTCTTTTGCCGGGCTCCTGTGATTGCTAAATCTGGGTGATGCCTTCTAATATGATTTAACATGTTTGGCGTGTGTTACCATTAGCATACCGCACCGCTGTCGAACAACGCCGACACACCGTCCTCGTCCGATCCACCACTTGCACTCCATCGTTATTGTAGTCCACAGGGAACCCGAAATGTTCCCACACAGCTGATTTAAAAAAGCAGGTGGTTCTTCTAGCTTAGGGGTGGGCAAACTTTTTGGCTCGGGGCCACTATTTGAGTTTTAAAATTTGACAGACGGCCGGGCCAGTAGCAGATCGGTGAAACAATATTTAGCTGTCNGTAGTCCACAGGGAACCCGACATTTTCCCACACAGCTGATTTAAAAGAAGCAGGTGGGTCTTCTAGCTCCTGTGTGTTATCTGAACTCGCCATACTAACTTTTCTTCTTCTTGTATTTTGTTCGTTTTGTTTTCTTCTTCTTCTACATTTGTTGTTTAAGGGCGCTGGCTGGCAAACAGCTTTTAGGCGCAATACCGCGCCCTGGATTATATATAGTGTAATATGTCCACACAGCAGCTTTGAAAAAATCTTGAAAATCTTGGAGCTGGGTGTGTCTGAGAGTTTGGGGATTTTTCGCGAGCAACGCNCCTCCCTCCATGCCTGGTTCCTCCGGTTTGTATCCCGGTAAATAGTCCTGGTCGTAAAGAACCGGGTGATTTGCTACCGTAATTTCTCGTTTGGAATATGAGGAAATGAACTGCGGTCTGGCTCTCCCAGCTTGCACGTGGTTTGATTGGCTAGCGCTTGTACTGTCAGATTTGCATAAACGGGATTTGATTGGCTGACGCTTCCAGCTCAGCTTCAAAATTTGAACATTGCTCAACTTTTGAATCCTGAAAATCCTGGAAATCCTGGAAATCTTCGCTTCGCTTCCCCACAATGCAGTTCGGCGAAAAGCGAGGCAAAGTGACGTCATCCCCATTCAAAGTCAATGGGCAGAGAAGCGTTGGAAGATTTGTTTAAAGCTGCTGTGTGGACGAGTGACAAACTTTCTTCCCACTCGTAAAAAAAAAGGCGTATTCGTGACGGTACGAATACGGATACCGTTACACCCCTAATTATATGTGTGGGAGAGAAACTCCCTCTGGATGAACTTTGGGATTTTAGCCTTAGCAGAACATTTAAATGCACACAAAATTATTTAACACACTAAAGGAAAGGGAAAACCCCAAAAAGCAGAACAGGGCCTCTTTGGAAAACTCGACAGAATGAGGTCATTCCTGAATGCTGCTAACGTGTTGTAAGCATGCAGACACCAAGATGTTTGCTAGCAATAACCAATAGGTTTCCCAGCTGTGGCAGAGCTACTGTAATGTACAGTATATTAAAAATAGCTCCAATTACTGTATGCCAAGCTCTCAGTTTCTTCTCATGGAATATTGATTTTGCCAGTGTCCCTGCAAACAAAGTGCTAACTCTGTCCTCATGTGATTTAAGCAAAGTGAAATATTTTTGACAACTGTCTGTTGCATGCGGCATGCCATTCAACCAGCACACACTCAGGACTCATTAGGGCATTATACTTTAAAGAGCATAGTGCAATTACGTGTATTTAATATTTAGGACTAGTGAAAACCACTATTAATGGCCTGCAGTAGATCAATCTAAAAGCTTTTTCAAAGGTTATAAAGACCTGCTAGAGGAACGTTGACCTTAAATCCATTTGTCTGAATCTGATAAAAGTTGCCATTAGTATATAAAGTACTGCATCTTTTATGCATCAGAAGTATAACATTAACTCAGTTTGCTTCTGCTATTTCTTTAGAAATTACACAATGCTATACAGAAGCGGTGGTATAACTCCTTTTATTTCTGATTGCAGCATTTTTTCACTTTTAAGTGAAGTGTAGTGGGCTAATGATAGAGGAGCTACAGTATATAAAGGTATTAAAAGGTGGATTTGATAGAGGTTGTCAGGGCCGGCTCTAGACAATTTGCAGCCCTAGGCGAGATTTGAGTTGGCGCCCCAGCCAGAGAATCGTACAATAGAAAAGATAAAGATCAATAGAGTATCCAAGGAATACACAATAGAATGGGGGGTGGACGTCACATCCTCTAGGGGGGAATTTCATCCTGCAGTTTAAAAATATATGTAATACTTCATCTGTTCATCATTATGTGTAACAATATGGTTAATGATATGTTCACAAACTCTTAAAGGTCACATGTCATGCTTTTCCGGTTATTACCCGTCCCCTTGTGTGTTATGAAGGTTTTTCTGCATGTAAACGGTGTGCAGCGTCAAAACCCTCAAAGTACACCCTGTAGCGAGTAAAACTCTAAAACAGAAAATACCTCCCCAAAACGCCTCGTTGGTGAAACGTTATCATGACGTCATCATCCATTTGATTCTTCCGGGTACTTGCTTACGAAAGCACGTACCCGGAACTAAATGGGCCAATCCGTGGAGCCGTTACGTTACGTCCGCGGAGCCGTTACGTTAAGCCCCCGCTGATTGGTCCAAATTGACCAATCCACACACACACTCAGTGCATGCAGCCCTGCTGATTTCTGCTCCGTGCTGCAGGCTGATAAAAGACAGTTGGGATCGCGCAAAATTCTCTCTGCAGACCCATTCTCACAGCGTTTATCAACCTATAAACCTTTTTCTTACTCAATATCAAGCCACACTTATTGTTTTTATTTCGGCTGTGACTTTGTGTGTGTTCAGGTTGAGTTTGGCTGTGTTTGGCTGTGTATCGCTAAACAAGGAAATCACGGAGGGGCGGGGGGGGGGGAGGAGCTGCAGTGAGCCGTTTAGTGGAGAAAGTGAATACTGCTGAATACTTTACAGAGATGCTGTATGCGAAACCAATGTGAGTTTGGAAAATTGCACAGTATTTTTCTATTTTAGTATACCTCAACAATGGAATTATGATCAGTGGAAATGGCCATGACATGTGACCTTTAAAGTAAAATGCTTCAATCTGGTGCACTTTAAGCAGAATTACTACTAGATCTAGGGGGTACAACTCTAAACACCCATATGAAAAAGATTGGTTTACATTTTATTAATCAAATAAGTATGTGAACATAACCAATAACCTACCATAGCCAATAACAAATAAATGTAACTTATTTTATTTTTGTTGTTCATTCATATCTTATTTGCCGACCTATTAACATTTATTTATTCGTGCATTTTTTTTTATCTCTCCAGTTTAAAACAATATTTTTGGTTTACTGTCCTATAGTATACATTGAAATGATTTCAAACCTGTTTTATCCCAATAATTATAAAGGAGTGCCTTGAAAATATTTGTTTACATAAATTGTGATCAAACCGTTTGAGACCCACTGAGATAACTTAGACTAAAGTTAACTATCTAAACACTCAGAGTCCTTTACCTCACTGAGCTGTAGTTATCAGCCTCTCAGTCTGACTGGAGAGGACTCTCCCTCCACATTATTGTAGAAACGTCTTCTTCTAATATCCGTTAGAGCAGCTAACACCAGATTCTAATAACAACAGCGCCGGTACTGGTGCACCCTCCCTCTCTCCCTCATTCGCTCCCAAGCTCACTCGCACTTTGGCTGTGAGCTGCGGGCGCCAGATAAGCCAACATCCCCCATTTTCATCACTTACAGCGCCCATCGTCAGGGCAAATGAAAAGTGTAACCGGGGTCAAAAAAGGGTGTTACATTTACTTAATTATGAATGTTGTTACATCAAGGCCGAAAATTAGGATGAGCACCAACGGTCAAAAATGTTTTTCTACCAGCGCAGCGCCTCCCCAGATCTGGCGCTCTAGGCGAACATCTATAACGCTAGTGCTACGGGCCGGCCCTGGAGGTTCTGATGAAAATGAATGGCTTAAGGCTTTTTCAACTTAATGTGTATGGCACATATTATGCCATTCTGACCAATGGGTTTTTTAATTTTCAGGTTGAATTTATTTCCGGGTTCATATTTGTATTAAGTGTCTCTACTGTGACATGTTTTCATTCTTTAATATTCAAAAAGCTCTTTATTTTTCTCATACTGCCTGTGCTGCAGCACCTATTTTCACCCTCTGTCTGAAACCAGAGCCCAGTCTGCGCTGATTGGTTTTTTGGACCGTTGTGATTGGTCAATCTCTTAGAGATGTCCCGCCTCGTAGCCTATCACATATATGTGTTGAAGTGCTAGCCAATAGAAGCGCAAGTGCTACATAGTTATGTCATAGTTACGCTATGTTTTGGACGTAGACTAAGCAAAATAATCTGAGGGTTTACCAAAACAAAGTAAAGCTAAAACTGAATATAATGCTATTCCATCCACCATATTTCCTTCGCACACGCCTGCAAAATATGCTCCTGAGGATTATGGGCATGTCTTAAAAATGTGAATGTTTTTCTAAGTCCTGCTTAGTTTGTACTAATTAAACTCAACAGTATTTATTATTGACGGCTTGTTGCTAACACTTGAATGTAAGTACTAATAGAAAATCCTCAAATGTTAAAAAAAGATGATTACACAAGAGCCACTGGGACGCATTTCAGTTTTGACAAGTATCCGATTTTAGTGCTATCTTAAAGAAGATCAGGGGTAAGAGGGATGTGTTTTATCTGATCTTGATCATGACACATTTTCTGTGGAAAGACTCTTTACTGCAAGAGCCTCATCCTACTGTGACACTTCATGCACAAACTAAGATGAAATATTTAACTGGATGTCTCTACAGTTTCATTCCTGACTTAACAAGCTTACATCCTAGCACAGCAGTTTTTCTTATGCACAATTTGTACTGACCGGTTAAAAGCAACAATATTCTAGGTTTTGCAAAATGCTCTGACCAGATATTTTGCAGTAGAATATTTTATCTTGGTTTCTTTTGGTAACCAAGGATATTTTTAAAGTTGCAAGGTGTAAATATCAGCCTTGTGTGCAGCTGCATTAGACCCTCAGGCCTGTAGTGCACTCTCTGATATCACCTATCCTTTGAACCATAACATCACTGGTGGATAAGTTGGACCAGAGTTATTGCAGTGAAGGTCACTAGCAATCAATTCATGTAAATACAACATTCCTTTTGACCTTTATTGTATCAATCAGAATCAAAATGACTGGCCCCCCTTTATTGACAGGGAGGGCGCAAACCAACAGGTACCATCATTATAATCAAGAGCTCAAAAAAACATTACAATGACCTATTAATGCGATAAAGGGTAATACTACAGACTAAAATAAAGTTATTTGTTGTACAAATCAGAAAGAGGCAACAATGGATGAGTCTTCGCTCCGTTTTGTGTAAAAAAACGGTACGTCGGTTGTAGGTCAAACTTTATTGCCTTGAAGATGTTTAATTGTTGCCTCTTCATTTGCTGTGAGGAAGCCGAGCAATCCATCATATCCAGGGTTTTTTGTGTTCTTTTTTTATTTGCACTTGCTACTGCACACAGAGGATATTAAGAAGCAGAGCTGAACGAGCAACATAGCTAGGACCTAAGCCAAAATTCAATCCCACACACAAGCCTACAGTGTGCGGTTGATTTTCTTTGAAAGAACATTAATTAGCTGCACTCCTGAGACACTCTGTTTTCCACTGGCATCGTGAGGTCTGACAGAGTTGTTCAAACGTGTTTTTTTCTATTGGTAATTACAACACTGTGAAAGGTAGTTGGTATTGCAGGATTATGCAGGTAGGCTATTTTGGAACAAAGCACCTGCAGCTAGCTTACTGTACAGGTCTAATGATGTCAGATTACACGGTCACCTAGGAAACCAACAAAAGACTCGAGCAGAAATGGCGAAGAGGGCGCAATTTCTCTGACTGACAGGGCTACGTAATGCTGTGCCACATGCATAATAAAAAATGAAGCTTGTTGAATCTGCTGTTGAGCTGAAGTGGTTTAGTGGTTTTCTTGAGCCTTCACTCTGGTGTACACAGGACAGGAGGAAGGGATGCAAGGGGAAAGGAGGTAGAGATGGAAGGTCCTTTTAAGATGCTGCTTTTAGATATGATCAAAATTAACTTCAGAGGCAGCAGGCTGGCTGCAAAGCAGTTAGTTTCTTTTCTTTGTATTTTGCATTTCTTTAAGTTTTGTCAAGCAATGAGACAAACGCACCATGAAAGCAGATGGCTAGAAGAGTAGGACTACAGACTGGAAGACGTGAGGTCGGGGAATCAGACACACCATGCTGCTGAGCCCCGTGGCTCACCTGGGCTTTAACCTGTGTTTTGTTTGAATAGGTCTGAGTAGCATAGTCTTTCTCTGCAGGAGGTTTAGCGACCGGTTCTAGCCAAAAAAAGCAGGAACACGATGACCCAAATGTCTTCTCCAAATGCTTCCTTTTGTGCACCATCTTGAAAAACAGATATGCCTATACTAGTCATTATTTTTTAATCCCAATTATTTTCTCAAAAAGACTTTGAAAGTGATGACTTGCCCTCGCAGTTGCAGGATTATGCATCCGTTGCATCATTTGTTTGTTTTATATGATCTTGTACTGTACCTCCCTTTCATTCAGCTCAGGAAAAGCTCTACTGCAAGGGGACACACACTCGGGGAGTCGAGAGTTGACACCAGGAAAGGGGAGTTGTCTGCGGGGAAAATGGGGAGACGCAGCGATGTGACTCTGTGCCAAATGTTTACAGGCAAGCTGACATAGTTAGAAGATGGAGAGGGCTGAAACGAGGCTGTCTCTCTCTGCACTCTTAGAGGAACGAGAGATAGGAAATCTAGGTCATCGCCACTGATGCATTGCAAAGCGAACTTCAAACAAACCTGGCCTTTAGCGTGATGGCTCTCCAAAGCTGTGCTACATGCCATCAGAGACTGATCGCCATTTTGTGCCCAGAGCTGCGATGAAGTGATGAATAGAGTCATTCTCAAGATGGACAATAGGGACAGGCAATGCCAAACCTGCCAATCGTTCTGTTTATTTATGTATACATATGGTACTTTACCATATGTATACAAAGAAGGCAGGCTTTTCTATCTGGCTTTGTAACCAATTAGTTGGCCCGTAGTTAGACCACATGCTAAGTTTCTATTCATCATCTGCCCTTCACTCGGAATTGCCTGAGGGATGTCTTATCCGTAATCATAGCCTGGGGAATTGTGGTGAAAAGCTTTGTTCTACTATTGAAAGCTCGATCTGTCTATCTCAAGGGCAGCGGGTTAAAACAATACTGTTGTTAGAAAAAGAGATTCCTTTCGGTGGCCCTCAAATGCATGTGATTTGATTTTTTTCCTCTTCAGAAAGCCTTGTCGTATAGATGCGTTCTGTTAATATGAGTAACTTATTGATAAACGGTGTTCTTGGATTAAACATTAATTAATTAAACAAGTATGTAAACACATCACAGTTGATGCACAAAATACAAATATGAACCTGAAAATGAGTAGAATAGGGCCTTTTCAACCTTCCTCCTTTAAATTAACAAGTGCCACTGAGAAGGGCCCATTGTCCAAAGCTCAACTATATTTATAAACAGTATTATAAGGACTTTGGCTCTGAAAACAAAGTGGGACATAAATCTCTTACAATCCAGTCACCATTTCAAAGCAGACACATTTTACAGCAAGGCTTTCCCGAAATAGACCCGATTAACGTACCAACCACCTGGTTTTTATGCCAACACAAACCAGTGGCTCTTACTCATCTCTGAGAGTCTCACCGGGTGATATATGCCCTGCGTAATATCTTAAATAGATAATCCTATACCTCACTCACTTGGAAGAGAGCATGGCACTCCCACTGAGCAACAAGCCATGTGGTAAGATCAAGCTGTGTGGGGGAGGCATCATGCGTTTTAAAAATAAATATTCAATGGTCATTTATTAGTCACATGAGATTCCCACACTATTCTAATCCTGTAACAATATGGCGTTTTCTGTATTTCTTTTCAGATGTATAGTGCCCCAAAATGCATTAGAATCCATATTAAAGGTCCCATGTCATGCTTTTCTGGTTATTACCCGTCCCCTTGTGTGTTATGAAGGTTTTTATGCATGTAAACGGTCTGCAGAGTCAAAACCCTCAAAGTACACCCTGTAGCGAGTAAAACTCTAACACAGAAAATACCTCCCCAAAACGCCTCGTTGGAGATACGTCACTGTCCATTGATTCTTCTGGGTACCGCATGATGTCAACCGTACCCGGAACGAAATGGACCAATCCGTGGAGCCGTTACGTTACGTCCGCGGAGCCGTTACGTTAAGCCCCCGCTGATTGGTCCAAATTGACCAATCCACGGACTTCCTCACACACACACTCAGTGCAGGCAGCTCTGCTGATCTCTCCTCCCTGGCTGCAGGCTGATAACAGACAGTTGGGATCGCGGCGAAATTCTCTCTGCAGACCCATTCTCACAGCGTTTATCAAACTTTTTCTTACTCAATATCAAGCCACACTTATTGTTTTTACTTCGGCTGTGACTTTGTGTGTGCTCAGGATGAGTTTGGCTGTGTTTCGCTGTGTATCGCTAAACAAGGAAACCACACCTCCACGGAGCTCAGCGCGATTCACAAAGTCCCGACCAATCAGAGCACACTGTGCTCACAGGGAGGGTGGGGGCTGGAGCTATTGGAGCTACAACGAGCCGTTAAAGGCAGAGAGTGAAATTCAGTGAATACACGTGGTTTACAGAGATGCTGTTTGAGAAACCAATGTGATTTTGAAAAATTGCACAGTATAAATCTATTCGAGTAGAACCTCAACAATGGAATTGTGATCAGCTTTCGGTAAACGCTTTTCATAAAGTTTATGAACCGTCCCACTAACCTAGTTAGACAGTAGTGGGTAAGAAGTACCCGGTGAAGACTAACCCCAATTGTTTACGACGAATGTACACCTCCGTGTCGTGAAGACTAACACCCTATTGTGTGTCTTTCTTCTTTTGAGTTTTTGTTTACTTTTAAATTTTTTTTTTTTTTTTTTAGCCGTCCGAAAAACGCTAAACTATTAGCGTAAGTAAAATTTTTAGCGGCTAAAGCTAAATTTCCCAGGGTACAAGTACC
>NW_011349573.1:85931-91780 GCF_000735185.1 Notothenia coriiceps | reverse complement strand
TCTTGCACTGAGAGCAGTTGCCATACACAAGATCTGTTTAGCAGAGTTTATCTGTCCTGCAAATTCCGCTCCTCAGCTGTGTCTCAATAACAGTCACAACACTATAACTGAGACTCGAATATATTCCCACTGTACCATTATCTTTACCCAAGAGAACTGAGATGAAAATCAGCAACCAACAAAAAAGCGAGAAAGAGTCAAAAATCAATGAGCCTGCGAATGCGCAAGTCCAACCGTCTGCGTTTTGATCCGCAGCAATGATCTTACACACTGTATCTTGTTTCTGCACACGTACATTCACAAATACACAATAAGGTATACAAACATAGCTCGATACCACAGCACTACACGTACAAAGTCAACCATTTTAGCTATCGCTGTTGTTTGTGCAGGCGTCCTCCCCGGCAAACTTTTCAGGCGTGGTCTGCCACAAGCGAGCGGCCAGGAGAGGGGCCTGTCGGCATCAGCATGCGCTGTATAGCTTGGGACCCATTTGCTACGAGGTTAAAACCCCACTAGAATCCTCCAACCACAACATCACCAACCAACATATCAAACACCACATAACACCTAATCTCTACATACATTACAAAGCGTCAAATGCTCTTTGGGCTCTGAAACTACGTGACGCAGAGGCTCGCGAGGACCAAATATACACACATACCGTTAATCGCACGTTTAATAATAATTTAGTGGTGTTAAAAAA
Organism: Notothenia coriiceps; assembly: GCF_000735185.1. NCBI lineage: Eukaryota > Metazoa > Chordata > Actinopteri > Perciformes > Nototheniidae > Notothenia > Notothenia coriiceps. The sequence continues at coordinate 91,074 of NW_011349573.1, read as the reverse complement.
TGTTTGCGTTAACCGTTTTATTAACGCGTTAACTTGATGTCCTCAGCCCCTAATAAATAAAATAGTATATTGGTTATGATTAAACATTACCCTTAAACCAACTCATTTCCTCCCTTGCCCATACCAAACAAAATCAAATATATCAGATAACCTGCCTTTGGTGGGAGCCAAAAAAAAACAGTTGAGAAATTGCTTTCTGAGCTCATGTGTTTCCTATTTACGGCCTGCACATAAATCTCAAATGCGTCTGGCGGCAGTCACTGTTGTCATGTTTTCCATGTGTAGATTCATGTTTGTCAATATATTTTAATCCCATAATCCACAATATTCTCCTCTGCACACACAAGTCAGTATAACCAATGAAAATTAATTAGCCTCGTCATCCCGCAAGAGCACGTTGTTGGATAAAATAAGAGGCTTAGTTTGGTACAGATATCACTGTGAACTGGAGGAATACCAGCAGATCTATTGTGATTCAGTGGATCCCTCGAGTAAGACACCATCTTTTGTGCTTACTGTTTTCCGACTTGCACCCAACAGGGAACACGTAGATTAAAAAGATAGAGATTGTTGTGTGCGGTTGGCGTTTAGCTTTTTTTTCTGAGTGGGTCATTGGTTGCAGAGAGCGAAGGCTGACGACAATGTGGCCTTTGACGTGGTAGATACACGTCAAATGTCGCCATCTTTGGCTACGGGCCAGGTTTGCATGCCACTGTGAAGCGTCTCAAAGGGTTATTGTGGTGGCTTTTCAGGGTTTTCTTCTCAAAAGGGCTGGAGCAGTCTTTGTGGACGATCTATTGTGAAGCATCTTTGTCTGTGGACTGATAAGACAATGGTATGCGCCACTGAGGGCCGCACATGGACGCCAGAATGCCTCTCTCTTTGACTGTAGCAAGGGAGATGTATAGCTTCTTAATGGTCATTCACTTCTTGAATTACCGTAATTTTCGGACTATAAGGCGCACCTGAATACAAGCCGCAGCAGCTAAATTGAATGATGTGTACATATATAAGCCGCACTGGACTATAAGCCGCAGGTGTTTTAATGTTTAATTACCATATGTAAGGGTTCGTGCACAGAGGGGATTGTCGGGAAAGAGATGGCTGTTTGAGGAAGCTCCCATTTATTAACATTTCAACAAACAAGTTGCATATTTGCATAACGTATTCAAGTGTTAGCATTTAGTGCAATAGTAGCTACAGAACATGTACTGTGCTGTGTAAACTGTACTGTATCGCATAGCGTTTCAGACACACAAACTTTTCAACTTTCAAACTTAAACGGTGCGCTCCCAGCGCACGTACCGGCAGTGATCTACAGCAGTGGTTTTCAACCAGTGGTACTTGCACAAACTGTCTCGCTCTCGTAATGTCTGTCTGTCTTGCTCTCGTTCTGTCTCTCGTACCACTCTCGGTTCCACTTTTACTTTTGCGCGCTACCTGTCTCACTCTTTTCCGGCCTCCAGCTTTTCCTGCTGGAGCCCGCCGCTTAAAGGTGGGAGGCACGGATCGGCCATAGAGCCCATAGAGTTAAAGGTGGTGGACTGTAACCTGTAAAATCCATAGATTTAGGAGGTCCCCTAGTGGCCGTTAGCTGTAAAAATCCATAGATTAGCCGCACCGTTATATAAGCCGCAGCGTCGAAAAATGGGAAAAAAGGCGCGGCTTATAGTCCGAAAATTACTGTATTTCTTAGTTTATTGGGCCATATTTAGTTGTATCCGCCTCGCACCTTCACACAGCTGTATATCAACAGAGAGATATCCTGATCTAAGCGAGGACCTGATCGTGTCACGTTGATCGGGAGAGAAGTTGAATCAGTGTTTTAGGTAGTTGACAAAGCTGCATAGCTCAGGTCTGTCTTGATAGAGATGAATCTTGACATTTGTATCATCAACAGCCTCCTCCTGATTATACAGCAAGTCCCTGAAGAGCCGCTGGTATAAATAAAGCAGAGGCAGGTAAACACTTCGGCGAACAGAATTTGCACATAGGGTTGTTGGATCGCTTCCAACTGAACTTAGGTCTTGTAAAAAGTTCTCCAATTATTGGCTCAGAATTTACATTTTTTTAATTTGAGCTTTGATCGAGCATCTCATGCCAGAAATCCTTATCTCTCTTTTTTATTTGATGTTTTAGATGGATTGGGAGTATTCACAGACTGTCGGTGCTGAATAATAAATCAAGCTTTTGTTTCCTTGTAGGACTGGTAAAAAATGAAAGCTCCCATACCTCTTCTGATCCTGCTTCATGCCGTTGTGGTCCATTGCCTGAAAGTGGTGTCGAAGAGAGGCTCAGGTAAGTCTTTTATTGTCACTTTTGTTCTAATACTTGTCTCTGAACGAATCTGGGAACAAATTGTCAAATTGTATCTATTTTACTTCAGTGTCCCATTTATAAGGAGCTATATTAATTGTTACAGTTGTGAATCTCTTGAACCTGGCAAGATTTCAAGGCTCTTTTTTTAACCTGAAGCACAAATCATGTTCCAGTCAACAGCATGGGATCACATACAAACGGTCACAATTACAATCAAGGCTGTCCTGTCTTTCAACAGATTGACTTTTAACCCCATAAACACTTAAAGGAGACCTATTATGCAAAATCCACTTGTTCACGTCTCTCCTACATCAACATGTGTCCCCTCTTCTCCATGTCTCTTCTACATCAACATGTGTCCCCTCTTCTTCATGTCTCTTCTACATCAACATGTGTCCCCTCTTCTTCATGTCTCTTCTACATCAACATGTGTCCCCTCTTCTTCATGTCTCTTCTACATCAACATGTGTCCCCTCTTCTCCATGTCTCTTCTACATCAACATGTGTCCCCTCTTCTTCATGTCTCTTCTACATCAACATGTGTCCCCTCTTCTTCATGTCTCTTCTACATCAACATGTGTCCCCTCTGTGGAAAGAGACTCTGAAAGTTCTCTCCTACATCAACATGTGTCTCCTCTTCTCCATGTCTCTTCTACATCAAACATGTGTCCCCCTTCTTCTTCATGTCTCTTCTACATCAACATGTGTCCCCTCTGTGGAAAGAGACTCTGAAAGTTTCAGGAACAAAGATTCTCTCTCTTTTGGTCCGACCATTTAAATAAAAACCTGTCAGATTTTGGTCACTTGATGATGTCATAAGGGTTGTTTTTGGCTTGAGTAACCATTATCACAATCCAGCAACGAAGGTAACCCCCCCCCCCCCCCTTATCACCTGGAATCTCCCTCCTAGAGCACCATTGTGTTCTTTATAACCAAATTCTCTCTCAGAGGGGCGTGGGAGGGTGCTCCTTATTTTCATCTAACAGTAACAATCAGAGAATCAGCACTTTGAAACAAGGCTGAAACAGAGGGGATTATGGGTAATAATTGCTGCAATGCAATGATCTGTTTGGTGTTTCGAAGCAAACACTTCAGAGACATGTTTTTGTATATATCTGAGAGCTAATAATATATCGATGGAAAAACAATATAATAGCGGACTTTAAAGTTGGACTTAGTTTTGGATTATCTTTGCGATCATTTGCATGGTATCATCTGTTTTCTTATTTTGTAGAAAAATAAATAGTAACAGGTGTTTATTTTTCCAGGGTTTACCTTTCATTAAATAATGAGAGATGACAAACCTTTTGCACCTATAATGCACACACTCGAGTGTCGAGTGTGTGAGTGAGTACTCGTCTGGATCTATGAAGCACTTTGCAACTTGCTCTCTGGCCTTTATTTGAATATCCAAGTATTCACATGGCTTTGAATTAATAGCAATTGATCTCCATTCCAAAAAGACAATTACTTTCTACAAGAGGATGGGCATGCAAGTCTAGAGGAGGAAATCCCACACTGGCTAAGATGAAACATAAAGGAAGTATTTTGCATTCTTTTTTCCTTTCTAGTGGCTGCTGCGGTCTGGGTTTTTTCCCTTGCATATTAGACACCAGGTGCGGGAATGGCCAAAGGCTCATCAAGGGGTTTTCTGCTTTGTGCAGCAGAAGTCCCCTACGGGCTATCTCATCCGGATGCTTCATGAGCCATGAACTGTGGCAAGGATTTTAATGTGTCCTCTGATAAATGAACACCCGGTCCGAGCCGGACTTCCTGTTCTTTGTTCCTTCTTCTTTTAGATTATACTTCTTTATTAGAAGGCCATGCTGGGAAGCAAGTGAGAGCACCATTGTCTGGCAAATGAAAGCCCAGTTTTAAATTGCATTGCCTTTCCATTTATAGTCGAATCGTAGAAAACAGCGGGGTTCGGAGCGTCTGTTTCCGGGGGCCTTTTTTGTCGTGCCTCGTTTTTTGTTTTTTGTCAGGAAGTGTGCAGATTCCCTGGGTCATTAGTCAGGTAATTTTTTCAGATAACGTCCAGGGGTTTAGTCCATTTATAGATAATAAACTAGTTCAGTCATTCGGTCATATGTTTTATTGGATGAATTGAAATATAAATAAGATTGAAGTCTCATTTTAGCTTTGTGCTTCTCGATTCATCCTGCCATTTTTACCAGCTCGAGATTGGGCACATGCATGGGTCCAATAAAAATGTGGCAATGCTTTTGTCGCAATTACAAATAACTCTAGGAAGGGGGTGTTCTTCAATATCTAAGGAAAATATCACGTCCATATGAAATTACAAATCGAATCCTAATGGCTCATCTTAGTTAAGACGAACTGAGCTGCTCAAACTCAAAACATTGTCTGTTTCATTCTTACTTTTTATGAAAAGCATCCACTGCAGGGACAAACAGCACATTTAAAGGAAATTAAATATCTTGATTAACTCCCGTAGGAACAATAGATCCACTCATCTTACTTGCTTTCCTTTGCACTAGGCATGAACACAGCACACACACACCACACTAACTCCAGACACCCCTGCACAGTGCTGCATGTGCACTGTATTATCTGGAGATGATTAAATTCAAAGACACCGTCCGAGAATGCGTGCATGTAGCGAGGTGGACAGTGCAAAACAGTTTTTACAATGATATCTGCCATACTAATCTCAGCATGCATAATAGAGAACATATCCATTTGTCCTCTGCTGTGGTTCCTCTTTGGTAACAATCTGAGACGCCTAACGCTGAGTGAACAGAATAGTAATTACTGTACGTACAGTTTTCATTCAACCAACATCATGCGGTATGTCTGAAGT